>NC_086101.1:117870495-118052995 GCF_963921235.1 Mobula hypostoma
AGGTGCCAATGAAGCTAGTTCCATTTGCCTACAACCCAAGTTTATCCAGCTTCTCATGATTGCACGTGCCCTCTAAACCAGGTGGCATCAGGTTAGAATGCTCTCCACAGTACATTTGTAGAAATCTGCGAGAGTCTTTTGTGTTATCCCTCTGAACATTTTGTTATATAGGTATAGTACTGTGCAAAAGTCCTGCACTGTACATATATCAAAATTTCATAACCCTTAACAGCGTTGCTGAGCAGAGAGATCTTGGGGTCCAAGTTCATAGCTCGTTGAAAGTCGCCACACAGGTCAATAAGGTGGTTCAGAAGCCTTATGGAATGCTCGCTTTTATTGATCGAGGCATTGAGTTCAAAAGTCAAGAGGTTATGTTGCAGCTTTATAAAACTCTGGTAGGGCCACATCTGGAGTATTGCATACATTCCTGGTCACTCCTCTATAGGAGGGGTGTTGAGTCTTTGGAGAGGGTGCAGAAACAGGTTCACCAAGACGCTGCCTGGTTTAGAGGACATGTGCAATCGCAAGAGTCTGGATAAACTTGGGCTAATTTCTCTGGAGTGCCAGAGGCTGAGGGGAGATCTGATAGAGGTTTACAAGATTATAAGAGGCATATTTAGAGCAGACAGACAGTATCTGTTTCCTAGGGTTGAAATGTCTGATAGCAGAAGGCATGTATTGAAGGTGAGAGGGGGTAGGTTCAAGGGGGATGTGAGGGTAAGTTTTTTTTACTCAGAGAGGGGTGGATGCCTGGAATGCGCTGCCTGGTATGGTGGTAAAGGCAAATATTTTAAAGGCTTTTACGAGATGTTTAGATAGGCACGTGAATATGAGGAAGATGGAGGGATAAGGATATTGTGTAGGTAGGAGAGATTAGTGCTTGGGTGTTTTACATTTATTTTTTAGTCGGTTCGGCACAACTGTGGGCTCAAGGACCTGTTCCTGTGTTGTACTCTTCTACGTTCTATGACATATGTGAGTGACTGATTCTGACATGAGTGTCGATTGTGGACTGAGAGTGGGAAAGGGGACGGGGAGAGGGGAATCATGGAAGGGAAAAGGGGAAGGAAGAGGGGAGAGAGTGGGATGCACTAGAGAGACAGTCTGTAATCATCAATTAATCAATTGTTTGGAATGAAATGACCTTGCCAGGTGTCTCAGGGCTGGGTGTGTTTGCACTGGCACCACCCCCTGTCCCTGGCATTCCTTCTTTGCCACCCGTCCCACAGCCTTCCCATGGTGCTCCACCCTCGCTATTCACAACATCATTAGCTCCTGCTAGATTTACAAACTCACTCTCCGCTCCACAGTGACAAATACTGTACAGTATTGTGTAACAGTCTAACTATATATATATATGTATGTATGTATGTGTGTGTGTGTATGTATGTGTGTGTGTGTGTGTGTGCCTAAAACTTTTGCACAGAATTGTACTTCTATGAACCTTTCAAATGCTGTTGTTGTACCTACCTCAACCATTTCTTCTGCCAGCTCATTTCATATACTAACCACTTAAAAATTTACCCCATAGGTTCTTACTAAATTTCTCCCTTCTCATCTTAAATCTGTTCCCTCTAAGTCTTGATTCCTTCATCTTGGGGAAACTGTTGTACAAATTTAACCTATCTATGTACCTCATAATCTAACATACCTCTCAAACATCACTCCTCAGTCTCCTACGCTCCACAGGATAAAAATCCCAACCCGCTCAACTTCTCTCCATAACACAGTCCCTCGAGTTCGGCAACATCCTCGTAAATCTCCTCTTTAAGTTCTTTCCAGCTTACTTGGCTCCTTCCTGTAGCAGGGCGACCAGAACTGATCACAATATTCTGAATGCAGCCTCACCAATGTCTTGTACGACTGCAATATATTATCCCAGCTTCTGTGTCAGTGCCCTGACTGATGAAGGCCAGCATGATAAAAGCCAACTTCAACACTCCCTGTCTACTTTCAGGAAACCACGTGCTTGTACTCGTGGGTAGTCCTGTTCTACAGCACTCCACAGGGCTCCACTGTTCACTGATCTGTGGTCTCCAAAATGCAACACCTCACACTAGAGTCGTAGACACACAGAGATCTGCAACACAGAAGCAGGCCTTTCAGTCCATCCAATCTGTGCTGGCCTGGTTTTCAGGCTAGTCCCATCTGCCTGCATTTATCTGAATTAAATTCCACTTGCCATCACTTGGCCCACTTACCCAGTTGAACAGGATTTCTCTGTCATAGTTCAAAGTTCGGAGTACATTTAGATTAGATTATGGGGACACTCAGTCCTCGTTTATTGTCATTTAGAAATGCATGCATTAAGAAATGATACAATGTTCCTCCAGAGTGATATCACAAAAAAAACAGGACAAACCAAAGACTAAAACTGACAAGACCACATAACTATAACATATAGTTACAACAGTGCAAAGCAATACCATAATTTGATAAAGAGCAGACCATGGGCACGGTAAAAAAAAAGTTCCAATCGACTCCCGATAGTCCCAATAGCAGGCAGCAAAAGGGAGAAACTCTCCCTGCCATAAACCTCCAGGCGCCGACAACTGCCGATGCATTGGAAGCTCCCGACCACAGCCGACTCTGAGTCCGTCCGTCCGAAAACTTCAAGCCTCCGACCAGGTTGTATTATCATGAGTTATACAACCTTGAAATTCATCTCCTTTCAGGCAGCCACAAAACAAAGAAACCCAAAAGAACCCATTTTAAAAAGACTGTCAAACACCGAACGTGCAGAGAGAAAAAAACAAATCACGCAAACAATAAATAGCATTCTGAACTGAGGTCCACAAAGAGAGTCCTGTCCGTAGACCCTTAGTTCAGCACAGCGTGGTGCAGCGAGCTAAATCGGCTCACCCCTCACCTCGGGTCACGACACCCTGACCTTCTCAATCTGGCCGAGTGCCTAGACAGTTGTCCAAACATCGGGTTCATTTGCTTCAATACGCTCCAGGGCCTGGACTCCACCACCTCGATTCGGCCTGTACCCGACCATTCCAATGCAAAGAAAGGGTATTTTATTTAAGAATAACAGAATAAAGACAGTATTTCTGTCAGAGATTTTCCAATAATTGGGCATACTCTTTCTTAGTAGATGGTTACAAGATACAAGTGGTACCAATGTGTTTTATATACCACACATTTACAGTATTGTGCAAAAGTTTTTGGTACACATATACCTGTATGTAACTAGAGCACCTAAGATTTTTGCACAGTACTGTAGTAATTTTATGTATTGCACTGTACTGCAGCCATAAAAAAGATCAAATTTCATGACATATGTGAGGGATGATAAACCTGATTCTGATATGGATCTCTGTTGTGGACATAGTGGGAAGGGGGCAGGGAGAGAGGAGTCGTGGTTAGGAAATGGGGAAAGGAGAGGGGAGGGAGCGGGAAACATTCTGTCATGTTTAATAAGCCAGTTGTTTGGAATCAAGTGACGTTGCCTGGTGTCTCAGGGCTGGGTGTGTCTGCACCCATGCCAACACCCCGCCACCTCCGGCCGCTGGCACTCCTTCTCTGCCACCTGCCCCACACCCCTCCTGCGGCGCTCCACCCTCGTTCCCAACACCCTTTGCTCTCGCCAGATTTACAAACTCACTCTCTGCTCTACATTGAAAAATACAGTACTGTGCAAAAATGTTAAGCACCCCAGCTATGTATATATGTGCCTAAGACTTTTGCACAATACTGTATTACACACCCCCCACACCGATTCAAATGCTCTCAATTCACTTTGTGCATTAAAGTTCAATTGCCCATTTCCTGCCCCCTTCACTGGTCAGGTTTTGAGATGTCTGAATCTCTTCCTCAGTCAATGAAGACCCAAACAAACAACACTGCAGGTGCTGGAAATCTGAAATAAATATAGAAAGTTAAGAGTTAAGATTCACAATTGTTTAATGTCATTTCCAGTACACAAGAGTAAAGGAGAACAAAACAGTTGTTTCTCCAGATCCAATGTAGCACAAAAACAAAACACAAAAGATAAAGAACACAATAATAACAAAAAAAAACACAGGTAGGTTGGGTTGTAAAGAAAGCTTTTGGCACATTGGCCTTCATAAATCCAAAGTATTGAGGACGGGAGGTGGGATGTTACACTGAAGTTCTATAAGATGTTGGTGAGGCCTAATTCGGAGTATTGTGTGCAGTTTTGGTCACCGACCTACAGGAAAGGTGTAAATAAAGTTTCAAGGTTACAGAGAAAATTTACAAGGATGTTGCCAGGTCTGGAGGACCTGAGTTAAAAGGAAAGAGTGAATGGATTGAGGGGAGATTTGATAGAAGTATACAAAATTATGAGGGGTATAGATAGGGTAAATGCACCAGGCTTTTTCCACTCAGGTTGGGTGGGACCTCAACTAGAGGTCATGGGTTAAGGGTGAAAGGTGAAAGTTTAAGGGGAACATGAGGTGAAACCTCTCCACTCAGAGAGTCGTGAGATTGTGGAACGAGCTGCTAGTGCAAGTGGTGGATGTGAGCTCGATTTCAACATTTAAGAGAAGTCTGGATAGGTACATGGATGTTAAGGATATGGAGGGCTATGGTCCTAGTGCAGGTTGATAGGAGTAGGCAGTTTCAATGGTTTGGCACAGACCAGATGGGTAGAATGGCCTGTTTCTGTGCTGTACTTCTCTATGACTCTATGATTCTAATAAAGATCAACAGATAAGGTAGCTTATATACGCAGATTGATTGTATGTCCATAAAGTGACACTAGGTACAGGAGTGTCTGGACACAAGGTGACTGACGGGTAATTATAAAGTAGTGGTGATTGCAGGTGTGGATGGGTGAGTTGGTGGGTGGAGGTGTCGATTAGCCTTGTGAGGCCTCTGTCAGTCAGGGTCGACCATGGATGTTGCATCCTAGCTGTCTAGACACATAAGCCTGGCAGTACGATATGGAGAGCAAGCTGTTGCCCATGTAGCAAGCTCCCCGCTCCACATATCTGATGAACCCATAGAATCGGCAGAGACTGATCAGCCTTACTGCTTGGGGAGAGTAACTGTATTTGAGTCTGGTGGTCCTGGTGTGGATGCCACTTACTACCTCCTCCCCGATCAGAGTGGGACAAACAGTCCGTGAGCAGGGAGGGTGCGATCCTTCATGATGTTATTGGCCCTTTTCCAGCACCCTTCTGTATATAAGTCCTTGATGGCGGATAGGCTGGTTCTGATGGTGCTCTAGGCAGTTTTGACTACCAATTGTAGAATCCTCTGTCTGTCACAGTGCCGTAGTGCCACAGCCATACCGAGCAGTGACGCAGCTTGTTAGGATGCTTTCTACTGTGCATCTATAGAATGATGTGAGTATAGATGTGCAAAGCCCGGCTCTCTTCAGCCTCCTCAGAAAGTAGAGGCGTGGGCAAGCAGGACACAAGAGGTTCTGCAGATGGTGGAAATCCAGAACAACACACAAAATGCTGGAGGATCTCAGCAGGTCAGACAGCATCTATGGAGAGGAATGAACAGTTGATATTTCAGGCTGAGACCTTTCATCAGGACTGGAAAGGAAGGGGGAAGAAGCCAGAATAAGAAGGTGAGACCTTTCCTGTCCGTAATCTTATCCAAATGTCTTACATAAATTGTAATTGTACCCATCTCTGCCACTTCTTCTGGCAGCTCGCTCTATCGACCCATCTGTGTGAAACAGGTGCCTCTTGGGTCCCTTTTAAAACCCTCACAACTGTAAAAGATACTGAAAAGTGGTAGCTTGGAGGCAGTTGAAGGTGTGGGGAGAATTGATCAGAACCAGAATCAGGTTTAATATCACTGTGGTGAAACTTGTCAACTTCGTGGCAGCAGTATAATGCAATGCATAATAATAGAAAAACACTGTGAATTAAATAATAATAAATAATAGTTAAATGAAATAAGTAGTGCAAAAATAGAAATAAAAAATGTAGTGAGGTGGTGTTCACGGGTTCAATATCCATTCAGAAATCAAATGGCAGAGGGGAAGAAGCTGTTCTTGAGTCATTGAGTGTGTGTCTTCAGGCTTCTGTACCTCCTCCCTGATGGTAGCAACGAGAACAAGGCATGATCTGGGTGATGGACGCCAACTTTTTGAGGCGTCGCTCCTTGAAGATGTCCTGGATACTACGGAGGCTAGTGTCCATGATGGAGATGGATGAGTTCACAAATCTCTGTAACTCACTTCGATCCTGTGCAGTAGCCCCACCCCCCATACCAAACAGTAATGCAGCCAGTTAGATGGTAAATCTGTAGAAATTTGCGAGTGTCTTTGCTGACATACCAAACCTCCTCAAACTCCTAAAGAAATATAGCTGCTGTCATGCAGAGGCTAGAGGGAGGCTGACAGATTATAACAGATCAAAAACCAGGCGCAGGGCTTTAAAGTAATTGGTAGATGGATTATAGCACAGAAACAGTCCCTTCGGCCCATTGAGTTCATACTGAACATCAACCACCCATTTACACTGATCCCAATTGAATCCCTCCACTTCCCATCATCTCACCACGCCCCCCCGGAAAATTCTACCCTTTTCCCACACACTAGAAGGGGGCAGTTTACAGTAGGCAATAATTCCGCCCACCCTGCTGATTTCCTCCAGTATTGTGTTGCTCAAGATTTCCAATAGGTTGAGATCTAGTGATCTCCAATGGCTAGAGTGGTTCTGCAACGCTCCGTGGAGAGTGAAGGGCATGACAAGGCACAGAGACGTCATGGTCATCCACTGCAACCAAGGAAGACCCCAGTTTGTGACGCTTGTTTGTACCACTGGACCCAGACTTCCAAGGTCAAAAGAGTGGAACGGCCCCAGCGCAGTGGCGTTTCCACTTTTAAAAACTCTCCCGCACACATTTCCTGTCATCGTCTTAAGCACTACTTAAGATTTTCCAGCACCTGCAGAAACTTTTTTGCTTAAGGTTTTGAGAGATCAGGACCAAGGAACGTTCAAACTCCAGATACACGCGCACAGTGATGAAGTGCTTTGAGAGGTTGGTCATTGCAAGTTGAGAGCTTAACAATCCCTATGATCCCAAAAGAGACACCTGCAAAATGAGAAACAAGAGCTAGTCCAAGGACAAATGATTAGACACAAGGGATAAGCAATCCCAAGAAAAACTGCATACTCATGGGGTTGTAATGAGAAAATATAATTCACGCATACTAACTGATAAAAATATTTTCTTGTCTTTAACAAACAGCTCCTAGCTGTGACTACGCAAACTTGAATGGAATTTTTCTTACCTATGAGTATGAAAAGAGCTGACCATGAAGCTGTGTTAATTTTTCCTCGTGTTTGTGTTAATTTTTTGTCCTTTTTTTACCTCTCCCTCTCAATTCTATCACTGTCTGTCTTCAATGTTCTTTGTTCTATCAACGTTTAATAAGACGACCGTGAAGCAACAAGTTTTGTGTATCTTTTCCATGACATCCAAAAGAACTTTTGATTAAGGACATCAGAATCCAACAGACTTACCCTGATTTGTCCTTCCAAAGTGCCTCATACTCGTCTGGAGTAAATTCCATTTCCAGAATAAGGGTTGTAGTCACGTCAAATCGACCCTGATCTTATTGAATGGGAGAGCAGGCTTGAGGCCTACCGCTGCTTCTAATTTTATGTTCATATGGTGTAGCGACCACGATGTCTCGATGGATCTGTTTAATCTGTCAACCATGCTGATGATCGTCGCCCAAAGAAAATGGCTTCAGAGTTATTGATTCAAAAGATATTACGTGTAAAATGTTGCTGTTGGCAGCAAATGAGAAAGGATGAAAGCTCGGGGAGAGTTATTCCTTAATTGGGAAGATCAGACTTCTGTCAGTCCCCAGAGGTCCACATTTGGATTTCAATCTGAACTCCATCTACATAATTGATCTACCAGAGTGCTGTGCTGTCTGTAACGTCCGACAAAGTCCATTTGCTGAGAATGTGGGCAAATGCACTTGAGGTTTTCAAAGTTCAAAGTCCTATGTAAATTTATTATCAAAGTACGTACAATACTGTTACTATAGTCGGATATAGCCCAAGTGTGGAGCGAGTGACATTGAAGCAGGTCGATAGATCACAGACTTTAATGCGGACAGAGTTAGAGGGAAAGGAAAACAATAAACGCCAGCCAAACGCAGGCCATTAAATAAAACTCTCAAATGGAAAATGAAGCCAACACTGTGGCTGAAAGGAATGACTAAATATAAAATGAATGCCACTAGTCTTCAGAGTCAGTTGACTCGACAGTCCAATTTCTCAGGCAAGGCCAAATGCAAGCAAACAGTGCTTTGCTCAAGTCTCGACAAGTACTACGATGGAAGGAGTGGAATGAAGTACCATCACAATTAAATAATAATTAGCTGGCACATGCATATTCATGAGCACAATTGCCGTATCTGCCAAATCCGTGGTTGTGACAAATACCGTGCAAAAGTCTTGGGCACATATGTATAGCTACGGAGGCTAAAACTTCTGCACAGTACTGTAATAATTTTATGTATTGCACTGTACTGTTGCCACAAAAATATTTCATGACATATGTGAGTGATGATAAACCTGATTCTGATATGGGTCTCTATTGTGGACTGAGAGTGGGAAGGGGGCAGAGAGAGGGGAATCACAGTTGGGAAAAGCGGAAGGGAGTAGAAAGCATCAGAGAGACATTCTGTAATGATCAATAAACCAATTGTTTGGAATCAAATGACCTCGCCTGGTGTCTCAGAGTTGGGCGTGTCTGCACCTGTGCCACCCGTCCCCCAACCAGGCACTCCTTCTCTGCCACCTGTCCCACAGCCACCCCTTGCCATTCTTTCCATTCAAATTGAAACACCAACTGTTTCTCTTGCCTCAGGTTTAGCCTGACCCGATGAGTATACCCAGTATTTTCTGTTTTTTTTATTTTAACCTTTCAGATTGCCTGTACCATTGTATTTTATTTTAACCTACCAGATGGCCAAAAAATGCTAAAAGCTGTTTTAGGGAAGTGAAGAAAGTGCATTTAGCAAACAGTAATTAGATGGTCAATGTGATGTTATGCCATTCAGTTCAAAGCAATGATTACACTTCTTTGATGATAGAAAAAGGACACCCACTAGATGTAATGTATTGAGATTTCCAAATGGAATTCAGTGACACAGAGAAGGCAATACCGCAGTATGGGGTTTTAAGCAACACACAGAAAATGCTGGAGGAGATTAGCAGGTCATGTAGCATCTATGGAAATGAATAAACAGTCGACGTTTCAGGCCGAGACCTTTCCTCAGGACTTGGGGATTTTAGCCTTAAGGGTGACATATTTCTATGGATACGGAGCTGGTTTACAATAGAAAGCAAAAGAATAAGGGTGGAACAGGAGGGACTTCCTTGCAGTTTCAGAGACCCAGGTTTGATCCCAGCCTCTCGCGCTGTCTGTGTGTGGAGTTTGCACGTCCTGTCTGCGATTGGGTGGGTTTCCACTGGGTGCTCTGGTTTCCTCCCACATCTCAATGAGGTGCTGGCAGATTGATTGGCTACTGTACGTTCTCTCTTGGTAGAGCTAAATGTCAAAAGTATTGAAAGGGAGAGAAGATAAGATGTAGGGAATTAACAATAATAGTTTGTAGCATCTGACATACAGTAACAGTTAATAACACGTTTAATAAAACTTTTTCTCAAAAACAATCAAAGCAATCAATAGCTTATAACTTGCCTTTCAGAGCTGGGCTATTGACGACATGGCATTTTTGCAGTGTGAACTGAAGTCTCGACGATGCAGGACAGTTGCCATATGGTGTGTACGGGATGAATCGAAGCAGTGGGATCCAGGCCTGAGATCAGGGAATGAGCCAATGTTCAGCCATTGCTGAAGCAGGAGGAGGCAATTCGTTGCAGTAGAACTGAGGCGAGGTGGAGTCAAGGCGGAGCCCAGGACCGAGAGTGAGGAAAGACCCAAGGTTTAATCGATTTCAAGTCAAGTCAAGTCAAGTCACTTTTTATTGTCATTTCGACCATAACTGCTGGTACAGTACACAGTAAAAACGAGACATTTTTCAGGACCATGGTGCTACATGAAACAATTCAAAAACTACACTGAACTACATAAAACAACACAAAACTACACTGGACTACAGACTTACCCAGGACTGCATAAAGTGCACAAAACAGTGCAGGCATTACAATAAATAATAAACAAGACAATAGGCACAGTAGAGGGCAGTAGGTTGGGGTCAGTCCAGGCTCTGTGTATTGAGGAGGCTGATGGCTTGGGGGAAGAAACTGTTACATAGTCTGGTCGTGAGAGCCCGGATGCTTCAGTGCCTTTGCCAGATGGCAGGAGGGAGAAGAGTTTGTATGAGGGGTGCGTGGGGTCCTTCATAATGCTGCTTGCTTTACGGATGCAGCATGTGGTGTAAATGTCTGTAATGGCGGGAAGAGAGACCCCGATGATCTTTTCAGCTGACCTCACTATCCGCTGCAGGCTCTTGCGATCCGAGATGATGCAATTTCCGAACCAGGCCATGATGCGGCTGCTCAGGATGCTCTTAGTATGACCTCCGTCGAATGTGGTGAGGATTTGGCGTGGTTAAGCGTAAGGTCAGGTACTGGCCGAATCAAGGTGGCGAAGCCTAGGCCCGAGTCAGAGGGCAAGGAGCAACCCGGGGTCTGGATCATTTAAGTGCCAGGATTGAAAAGGTCAGGGTGTCGGGGCCGGAGGTGAGGGGACAAGCCGGTTCAGCTCACTGCTCCACAAGGGTTTGCTCATCTCTGCACTGAATTAAGGCAGTGGCCGACTCCTGGATTGGCTACAGTGATGACTGGCTTCATGTTTGTGGACTCACTTTCATGAACTTCAGTTCTGAATGCAGTTTGCATACACCTATTGTTCACACCATTTGTGATTTTCTCTGCGCATTGGGTGTTTGATGGTCTGTTTTTAATGGGCTCTTTTGGGTTTCTTTGTTTTGTGGCTGCATGTAAAGAGGCAAATCTCAGATTGTATATAGTATACATACTTTGGTAAAAAATGTACTTGGAACTTTGACCTGAACTATTTAATTTCACATAAGTGCATCATTTGGCACATTGACCTTCACAGGACAGAGCAGAGTACAAGAATTTGAAAGACATGCTACAAGTATCTCCTGTACGTGCCCCCTAAATAGGTTCTTCAGCCCATCTCCTTTGTACTGACTATGATACCAATCTTTACCTATCCCATTTGGCTTCACAAGGCCCATATCCCTCTACACCATTCCTGTCCAACTACCTGTTCAAATTCCTTTTAAATATTGTTATTCTGCCTGCCTCTGGTAGCTCATTCCAGATAACCACTGTCTTCTGCGTGGAAAATGTATCTCTCAAATCTCCTTTAAATTCCCTGTTCGTTTGTTATGTGCTGTGTCGTATGACATGGGTGATCATAGTCTTGGACCGTGATTGTTCTTGGCAACTTTTTCTACAGGAGTGTTTTGCCATTGCCTTCTTCTGGGCAGCGTCTTTACACAATGGGTGACCCCAGCCATTATCGATACTCTTCAGAGATTGTCCACCTGGCGTCAGGGGTCACACAACCAGGACTTGTGATATGTACCAGCTGCACATACGACCATCCACCACCTGCTCCCATGGCTTCATGTGACCCTGACTGAGGACTAAGCAGGTGTTACATCTTGCACAAGGGTGACCTGCAGGCTAGTGGAGGGAAGGAGCGCCCTACACCTCCTTCGGTAGAGACGTATCTCCACCCCAGCTAATTAAATTCCAAATTTTTCTCAAATAAGGTGCCACAGTAGGGTAACGGTTGGTGTGGTGCTTTTAGACCTCAAGGCATTTCCGAGTTTGGAGTTTGTCTGGCTCCATTCTGTAAAGAGAATGTATGTCCTCCTCATGGAAGGTGTGGACTTTCCCTGGTCATTGTAAATTGTCCAGTGATTAGGCTAGGATTGATCGGGTTTGTCAGGGTTTCTGGAACAGCATGGATTGAAAGACGTAACAGATGGGTAAATTGGCCATTGTAAATTGTCCCGTGATTAGGCTAGGATTGATTGGGTTTGTCAGGGTTCCTGGAACAGCATGGATTGAAAGGCTGGAAGGGCTTACTCCATGCTATAGTACCAAATAAATAAATCTTTCCCTTCTTCACTCAGAGGGAGAGAGTGTAGAACAAGCTGCCAGTGCAAGTGGTGCATGTGAGCTCGACTTTAATGATTAAGAGAAGTTTGGATAGGTACATGGATGGTAGGGGTATGGAGGGCTATGGTCCCAGTGCAGGTCGATGGGAGTAGGCAGTTTAAATGGTTCAGCACAGACTAGATGGGCCAAAGGGCCTGTTTCTGTGCTGTTTTTCTATTACTCAACTGTACCCCTCAAGTTCTAGACTGCTCTACCCCATGAAAAAGACTCTGAATATTCCAAAAGAATTTATACACCCCTGGAAGGTCACCCCCGCCTTGGCCTCCAGTAAGAATAAGCCCAGCCTATCTAATTTCTTCCTAGAACTACAGTTCTCCATTCCCAGCCTGGTGAGTCTCTTCTGTAGTATCTCCGCTGCTACCTGCATTAGAGAATAAACTAGCCCCCAGGTTGCAAACAGAAATCGTAGCATTTACTTCAGTGGAGAGGATGGTCTGATAACAGATGTTAGATTATCTGTAACACAGGAGACTCTGCAGATGCTAGAAATCCAGAAACTGCTGGAGGAACTCAGCAGGTCAGGCAGCATCTACAGAAAGGAATAAATAGTTGACATTTTGGGCTGAGACCCTTCATCGGGGCTGGAACTGAAGAGGGAAGAAGTCCGAATAGGAAGATAAGGGGAGGGGAAGGAGAACAAACTGGAAGGTGATAGGTGAGGCCAGGTTGGTGGGGGAGGGGGGGATGAAGTAAGAAGTTAGGAGGTGATAAGTGAGAAAGGTAAAGGACTAGAGAAGAAGAAGGATTTCATGGCGGTCAACCATTTCAAATCCAATCAATATTCCCATTCTGACATCAATCAATGGTCTCCTCTGCTGCCATGATGACACCACTCTCAGACTGGAGGTGCAACACCTTACATAACATCTCAGTAGCCTCCAACCTGATGGCATGAACATCAATTTCTCTAACTTTCGATAATTTCCCACCATCCCCTTTCCTCTTCTTCAATTCAACATCCTGACTCCTCTTCTTGCCTCTTCTGCTCATCTTCCTATCTTCTCCCCATGGTGCCCCTTCTCCTTCCCTTTGTCCCATGGTGTATTCTCCTCTCCTATCAGATTCCTTCTTCTTCAACCCTTTACCTTTTCCACCTATCTCCTGCCAGCCTCTTACTTCATCCCTCCTTCCCCACCAATCTGACTTCACCTATCACCTTCCATCTTGTACTCCTTCCCCCCCTCCACCTTCTTGTACTGGCATCTCCCCACTTCCCTTTCTGTCCTGATGAAGGATCTTGGGCAGAAACATCAACTGTTTATTCCTCTCCATGGATGCTGCCCGACATGTTTGAGTTTCTGTATCCTTAATAAGGGCAGCATTTGCCCATCAAGGATCTTGGCAGGAACATTTTCACCCAGGGGGTGGTTGGACTCTGGAATATACTGTCAAGGGTTTGGCTGAGGAAGAGACTTTCATAATATTTTGAAGTCATCTAGATAATTATAGGTCATAAGACCATAAGATATAGGAGCAGAATTAGGCCATTTGTCCCATCAAGTCTGCTCTGCCATTTCATCATGGCTGATCCATTTTCCCTCTCAGCCCCAATCCCCTGCCTTCTCCCTGTATCCCTTCATGCCTTGACTAATAAACAATCTATCAATCTCTGCCTTAAATACACCCAATGACTTGGCCTCCACAGCTGCCTGTGGATATGAATTCCACAGATCCACCATTCTCTGACTAAAGAAATCCCGCCTCATCTCGGCTCTAAATGTACGCCACTCTGTTGTGAGGCTTTGTCTCCCACCATAGGAAACATCCTCTCCACATCCACTCTATCGAGGCTTTTCACCATTTGATCGGTTTCGATAAGGTCACGTCTCATTTTCTGAATTCCAGTAAGTAGACGCCCAGAGCTATCAAACACTCTTCATATGACAAGTCTTTCTATCCTGGAATCATATTTATGAACCTCCTTTGAACCCTTTCCAAAGCCAGCAAGTGCTTTCTTAGATAAGGGGCCCATAACTGCTCACAATGCACAATAGTGAGGCCTCACCAGTGATTTATACAGCCTCAAAATTGCATCGTTGCTTTTATATTCTAGTCCTCTCAAAATGAATGCTAACATTGCAATTGCCTTCCTCATCACCGACTCAACCTGCAAATTAATCTTTAGGGAATTCTGCACTAGGACTCCCAAATTCCTTTGCACCTCAGATATTTGAATTTAGTCTATGCTTTTATTTCTTCTACTAAAGTGCATGAGCATACACTTCCCAACACTGTATTCTATCTGCCACTTCCTTTCCCATTCTCCTAATCTGTCTAAGTCCACCCGTAACCTCTCTACTTCCTCAAAACTACCTGCCCCTCCACCTATCTTCGTATCATACGTAAACTTAGCCACAAAGCCACCAATTCCATTGTGTTACAGTTTTACAGAGAGATTGGGTTCCTAGAAAATCTACCATGACTGTCGTAATGCAATCACCCTTTTCCCATTGAATCCCATGTTGTAAGAGGAGATGGGCTCCTATGAGAGGCTTGTCTCTCATGCGTAACGCCCCCTGGTGGAGTGCCTTCTCTAGGCAAGGGGATTCTGATTGTATTGTAGGCAAAAAAGAAAGAGTAGTTGGATTTAATTAGCCAGAGATTACTCACCCCTCTTCTCCCCTTTCCATCAAACAGAAGATCAGACATTCCACCTCTCCCGGAAGTTCCGGGAGTCTCCCGCATATTAATAGTGGCTCCCTGATGCCCGCAAATTATATACAATGTCCTGGAAATTGAATTTTTTGAGAGCGAACGTGAGAGAACACGCGAGAGACAGCAAGAAAGCAAGCGCGAGAGAGTGAGCACGAGTGAGAGAGCATGCGCGAGAGAGAGAGAGCGAAAAAGCAAGCATGAGAGAGAGAGAGTGAGAGCAAGAGAGAGAGAGCAAGAGCGAGAGAGCGAGTGCGAATGAGAGCAACCGCAAGAGAGAGAGTGAGAGAGCGCGCGTGAGAGAGAGCGAGAAAGCAAGCGCGGGAGAGAGAGGGCGAGAGCAAGAGCAAGAAAGCAAGCGCGAGTGAGAGCGATCACCAGCGAGAGAGTTCCAAAAAAAGTCAGAGTGGCAGTGTTCCAAAGAAATATAAAACGTACGTCACCCCAGACTACACTAAAGTGTATCCCTGCCTAATAGGGGTCAAAATAATGACAGTGTTCCTCGCTGCACTGTTTGCAACAGTGACTTTTCTATTGCCTATGGTGGTTTAAGACTGTAAGAGACATGTTAGGGTGAATTTAACAGGTGTCATTTGTTCATTAGCATAGCTAACGTTATTTAAACCAGCTGGCTGGCTGCTAAGGAGCTACTCTATTGCAGACGTCCCACATCTCCCGAAAGTCTCCTGCAAATTGATGGTGCTACCTCCCTGAAATGAGTTTTTGCAGGGTGGGATGTCTGGAAGATACGAAGGCCAGAAAGCACATACCACCAGGCTCAAGAACAGCTTCTACCCCACTATTGAAGTGTCCCCTAGTATGAAAGTTCATTCAGATACAACAGGGAGTAGGCCCTTCCAGTCCTTTGATCCACGCTGCCCAGCAACCCCCGATTTAGCCTTGACTAATGACAGGACAACGTACAAAGACCAATTAACCTGCTAACGGGCACATTTTCAGACTGTAGTAGGAAACCGTGGCACCTGGAGGAAAACCACACAGTCACTGGGAGAACGTACAAATTCCTTACAGACAACAGCGAGAAATGAACCCGGGTCGCTGGCATTGTAAAGCGTGGGGCTATCCACGCTACCATGCCGCCCTAAGATGGTAAATGTGACAATAATAATTACCAATGAATATTGTTTGATAAAGTATCCTTGTATAGGTAGCAAGGCCTTGTCAGTTTCCAAAGCAAATCTCTTAAGTGGCCTCACACTGTGAATCAGTAGCCTGTGATTATTGTCCCTGGTAAAGTAGTTTAGTTCTCTCGTGCTCTTTGTGCTTATGTTTTTACTTATTCCAGTTTAAGATGGTGTTAGTGGATCTCAGCGACTGCTGGCTGGTAGCTGAATTGAAGCAGCAGTGTCCAGACCCCAGAGCAGGTCGAAGTGACTGAGCCCGATGTTTGGACGGCAATTTAGATGCCGGGCCAGATTAGAAAGGTCAGGGTGTCAGGGCTCGAGACAAGGGACAGGCCAGTTCAGCTCACTGCTCCATGACGTTTACTCGGCTCTCTGCTGAACTATAGGTCTCAGATTTTCTTTGTGGACTACATTTCAGAACGTTATTTGCTTGTGTGTCTTGTTTGCATGATTTGTTTCTTTTTTCTCTGTACATTGGGAGTTTGACGGTCTCTTTTATGGGTTCTTTTGGGTTTCTGTGTTTAGTGGCTGCCTGTAAGGAGTGGAAACTCAAGGTTGAATAATGTATACGTACTTTGTTAATAAATGTACTTCAAACTTTTGAACTTTGAACTTAAAGACTGAGCTATTATTGTCTACCTCAAAGTTTTGGCAGTGATTTGTGAATCCCGTAAGCACAAACCTCTGTTATATGAATTGCAGTAACACAACACTTGAATTGCCATGACACGGAAGGCTACAGACTTAATGGCGGGGTGGGGGTGTATGGGATGTGTCCATGAATACAATGGCTGGCATGGATAGGATGGGCAGAAGGGTTGGTTTCTGTGTTGTACATCTCTAATAGCTTGAATGGAAAAAGGGTGACATCTTACTGCTGAGAGTCAGGAGAACAGGGAGACTGAAATGTTACCTGACAGAGCCCAGGAGAGATGGGTTTATGAGAGATATGTTTATGAGTTTATGGAGAGATGGTTATTAAACAGCAGAATTGGATGGCGAACATCAGGCGGGAGAGACTACTAAAATTTAACCAGCGCAGTCCAAATGCCCGATTGTTAGCACCTCTGGCACAAAACCCATAGATGCTGCAGTCTCAGGAAGGCAAAACCACACAGATCTTCACTCAGTATCATTCCAGTTCAGTAGAAACCAGCAATGACGCTCCCACTGTATTGGTTAATAAGATCTACAACATGTATCACCTATCACACGATTTTATGCCATTTATAGCATTCCAAATTATCACATGAAAATTAAATTCATTAAAAATAACTGAAGTCTTCATAATCGAGGAGCTGGAAGGTAGAATGGTAGCTGTCTGCTGCACAGAATTAGATAACTAATACTGCTCAATTAGTTCCCCTTGGAGATACCATTAATTCGTCTCTGAGTAAGTTCCATCTTTCATCTTGCTCAGTTCAAAACCTTGACCCCCACCTCCCGCCAGTAAAGGGAATGAAAAGAAGTTTTTTCACATTTGCACAGTGCCTGTGTCTCTTCCCAAAGAACATTAGAACCCAACAAACACATTACAAGAAATCACAACAGTGATTATATTTCATGAGGAGTTTCAGGAGATTTGGTATATCACCAAATTTCTACAGACGTACCGTGGACAGCATTCTAACTGGCTGCATCACTGCCTGGTATGGGGGGGGGGGCAGGCGAGCTACTGTATGGGATCAAAATAAGCCGTAGAGAGTTTTAAACTCAGTCAGCTCCAACTCAGTCAGCTCCATCATGGGCACTGGCCTCCGTAGTACCCAGGTCAAGGAGTGATGCCTCAAAAAGGTGGCATCCATCATTAAGGACCCCATCACCAAGGAAATGCCCTCTTCTCATTGCAACCATCAGGGAGGAGGTACAGGAGCCTGATGACACACACTCAGTGATTCAGGAACAGCTTCGTCCCCTCTGCCATCTGACTTCTGAATGGACATCGAACCCATGAACACTACATCGCTACTGTTTTATTTTCTTTTTGTACTACTTATTTAATATATATACACTTACCGTAATTTACTTATTATGTATAGCATTGTACTGCTGCTGCAAAGACAACAAACTTCATGACATATATCGGAGATATTAAACCCGATTCTGATTCTAACTGTTAAAACAAAGGGGTGTAGAAACACCTTCTCTCCAAGGATAGCGAATCTCTGGAATTCTCAATGGTGCTGGAGGACAGATCTTAAAGAGAGAGATAAACGAAAGATCCATGAATTGAGGATGATGGGGAACTGGTGCAGAATAGGAGTTGCAATGTTATCATTCATTTCAAGAAGACTGGAATATAAAAACAAGGATGTAATGCTAATGTTGAAGTTTCTGATCAAAGCCCTGCTTCAGCCGGTTGAGTTTCTCTAGCAGACAGTGTGTTGCTCCAGATTCCAGCATCTGCGGTCTGCTGTGTCTCCAGGATCAGTTCCCTCAGCTGTGCAGTGGGATCACCAGGGACTCCATTAGACATGTGTCTTCAACTCAAAGCCCAAAAACTCAAACCAATCCCAAGTTAGAATTGACGCTGGACACTCACTGGCCGGGGACTTCAATAGCCTCAGTGATATGAATGGATGACCTTGCAATGCCAACAGAACCACAGCTCCAGACACTTGACGGACACAGTTAAAGATGCAAAGTCGTGCAACACCTCCAGCACGCCTGCAGGTAGACCACAGCCACAACACACTTGGACCAAATCAGCAAACTCAAAATAAAACCATAAGCTATAGGAGCAGAATTAGGCCATTTGGCCCATCGAGTCTTCTCCGCCATTCCGTCATGGCTGATCCATTTCCCTCT
Source organism: Mobula hypostoma (assembly GCF_963921235.1). Lineage (NCBI taxonomy): Eukaryota > Metazoa > Chordata > Chondrichthyes > Myliobatiformes > Myliobatidae > Mobula > Mobula hypostoma. Next base: position 117,889,244 of record NC_086101.1, read on the forward strand.
CAGTCCCAATCTCCAGCCTTCTCCACGTAACCCTTTATGACCGAACTAATCAAAAATCTATCAACTTCTGCCTTAAATATACACACATAGAACATAGAACGTAGAAACCGACAGCACATTACAGGCCCTTCAGCCCACAATGTTGTGCCGCCCATGTAACCTACTCCGGAAACTGCCTAGAATTTCCCTAGTACAGCCCTCTATTTTCCTGAGCTCCATGTAACTATCTAAGAGGTTCTTAAAAGACCCTATTGTATCCGCTTCCACCACCACCGCCAGCAGTGCATTCCACACACCCACCAATCTCTGTGTGAAAATCTTACCCCTGACATCCCCTCGGTACATATGTCCAAGCACTTTAAAACTATGCCCCTCATGGTAGCCATTTCAGCCCTGGGGAAAAGCCTCTGGCTATTCACATGATACCCAATGATTTAGTCTCCACAGTGGCCTGTGGCAACAAATTCCATAGATTCACCACTCTCTAACTAAAGAAATTCCTCCTCATCTCCATTCTAAATGGGTGTCCCACGATTCTTTATGCCCTCTGTTCCTAGACTCCCTCAGCAAAGGAAACATCCTTTCCACATTCATTATATCGAGGCCTTAACATTTGATAGGTTTCAATGAGGTCGCCCCTCATTCTTCTGAATTCCAGTGAGTGGAGGCCCAGAGCCATCAAACGCTCCTCAAATGATAACCTTTTCACTCCCAGAATCGTTTTCATGAACCTCCTTCGAACCCTCTGTAATCTCAGCACATCCTTCCTTAGATAAGGGGCCCAAAGCTGCTCACAATACTCCAAGTGAGGCCTCACCGGTGCCTTATAAGGTCTTGATATTGCATCCTTGCTTTTATATTCTAGTCCCCTTGAAATGAATGCTAACACCACATTCGTTTTCTTCACCACCGATTCAACCTGCACATTATCTTCTAGGGAATCCTGCACAAGGACTCCCTAGTTCCTTTGCACCTCAGATTTTTGAATTTTCTCTCCATTTAAGAAATAGTCTGCACTTTTATTTCTTCTACCAAAGTGTATGACCATACATTTCCCGACACTGTATTCCATCTGCTCCTTCTGCACACTCCCTGCTTCCTCAACACTACCTGCCTCTCCACCTATCTGCGTATCCTCTGTAAACCTGGCCACAAATTTGGTTCCAATTAGGCTTCCTCTTCACATCGAAGGCAGTGTCAGACCCACCGATGTCACGCCAGTGTTATTCCCCAATCACTGCCTCCTTACCGCCTCCTGTCACCTACGGGAAGACCAGAAAGCAGGCGGAAGAGTGAGGAGGAAGTTGAACATGGAAGGCCCTCTTGAACTATCTGATTCTCTGGTGGGAAGCAATCAAGGAGGACATCAAGATATCTTCATCCACAAAGGGGTTCAGAAAGCAAGCCAGGATCAGAGGGAACTGTATAAACTCCAGACAGAGTTGCAGAAACTTCTCCTTCTGCAGTCAAAGGGGACAGCAAGCCCATTACTTTGCCTCTGAATCCTCCAAGATCATCTTCTGATCCAAGGTCCACACCATAGAACAGGGTGAGACGTGCTCATATTTCTTCTTCCAAAAGGTTCACTTGGGGAGTTCAATGATCCACAGACTTAAGGAAGAGGACAACTCAGTAGCATTTTCACAAATGGATGCATTGAGGATCTGTAGATCCTTCTATCCTCCAAGAGGACCACAGCCTCGTCGTGGTTTGGAGGCTTGTGTGCCTCAATGTCAAAGGGCAAAGCCAAGACTAAGAGTGGTCCTCCAGTCCTCCAGGTTCAAGGATTCAGTTCGGGGCTAACAACTCCGACTGGTTAAACAAAATTATTACTGAAACAGCAATGAAGAATCCTTCTACATCGGAGTCTTAAATCATCTTCGAGTCATCGTGACCTTTGTAAGGTTACCATTCATCCTCCGACCCTTCAAGGAGTGATGTAAATCTCTATGGCAACATCCTGGTGAATAGATTACAGCTAGATCCTTTCAGAAGCAAAAAAGCTTTGGTAACTAAATATTAAAGTTCAAAGTAAATTTATTATCAGAGTACATATGTGTCATCAGATACTACCCTGAGATTAATTTTCTTGTAGGCATTCACAGTAGATAGAAAAGAACACAACAGAATCAATGAAAAACTGCACACAAGGCAACCAATGTGCAAAAGTCGGCAAATTGTGCAATAGAAAAAGAAAGTAATAATAATAGATTGGTAAGTAATAAGTAAAATTGAGAACATGAGTTGTAGAGTATTAAAGTTCAAAGTTCAATTGTTTAAAGTACACTTATTATCAAAGTATATATACTATATACAACCTTGATATTTTCTCCTTACAGACAGCCACAAAACAAAGAAACCCAATAAAACCCATTTTAAAAAAGCACCCAATGTGCAGAGAAAGAAAAACAAATTGTGCAAACACTAAAAGTAAGCAAAAAGCATTCAGAACTGAAGTCCACGAAAGTGAGTCCACTGCTGCAAAGCCAGTCATCACTGCAGCCAGTCCAGGGAATCTATGGAATTTGTTGCCATGGGCAGCAGTGGAGGCCAAGTCATTGGGTGTATTTAAGGCAGAGATTGATAGGTATCTGAGTAGCCAGGGCATCAAAGGTTATGGTGAGAAGGCGGGGGAGTGGGACTAAATGGGAGAATGGATCAGCTCATGATAAAATGGCAGAGCAGACTCGATGGGCCGAATGGCCGACTTCTGCTCCTTTGTCTTATGGTCTTATGGTCTTATGGTATTAGTTGCAGGACACAACCCCAGTTCAGCACAGAGCTGAACTAGCTCATCCCTTGACCCCGGCCTGACATCCTGAGCACTTAAATCTGGCCCGGCCCTTAAATTGCCCAAACCTCAGACTGTTCCTCACCCTCAGGCCTTGTCCTTGCCACCTCAATACACTCTTGACCTGTACCCAACCTTTTTAATTCAGCCCAGCATTTAAATCGATCAAACCTCTGGTCGCTCTTTGCTCTCAGACCCAGGCCCAGGCCCTGCCACCTTGACTCTGCCACGACAAGCTGCCTCCAAGTCCGCTCCAGCAATGGCCAAACATTGGCTCATTCCCCGCTCTCACATGCCACACTGTCCTGCACCTTTGGGACTTCAGTACACACCACAAAACTGCCAGGTGATACAGGAGGTTCAAAGGCTCATCTCCGACAGGGAAGTTACAGACTATTGATGGAAGTAAGCTGCAGACATTGTGAGGGATTGAAGTAAGCCACAGAGAAATGCAAAATTAGTCAGCTATATAATGGGTAATAGCCTCCATAGTATATAAGACATTTCCAAAGAGCGATGCCTCAAAAAGGTGATGTCCATCATTAAGAACCCCCACCACCCAGGACATGCCCTCTTCTCATCGCTACCATCGGGAGTCTGAAGACACACACTCAACAATTCAGGAACAGCCTCTCCCCTCTGCCATCAGATTTCTGAATGAACATTGAACCCATGAACACCACCCTCTCTACTTCTTTATTTCTGTTTTTGCACTACAGTACTTATTTAACTCTTTAGTAAACATATTTATATTTACTGTAGTCCAGTTTATTTTTTCTCTGTATTTATCATGCTGTACTGCTGCTGCAAAGTTAATAAATTTCACGACACATGCTGGTGATATTAAACCTGAATTCTGATTGTTCACCAGCAAAAGTAATTACATCTTCCACACTACATATTTCTCAAATTTGGTTCTTAAAGGTGTTGGTTCACATACTGATTGACCTTTAAATGTCAAATTAAATTCATTGCGTATCACGTGTGCTCACTGCTGAGATATTATCCCATATACTTCTAAAGCAGCTTCAGATGTCTCCCACATCTCCTCAATCTTTCTCACTTTACTTGTAAAGTCGTGAGTCACAAGAGTCATACAGTACCTAGGCAGCCTACTTGGCCACATCATGTAAATACCAACCATCTATGTTCATCCTGGGGTGTATGGGGCATCCAGGGAGGGGTAGCACCTCTGGTGAAAGGGCTTTTTGTGTCCATTCTGGGGCAGCTCACCACCTTTGGTCCCCACTGGGCACTCAGCTCTCCCCTGTGGGTCCAGGTAGCAGTTTGCATGTGACAGCAGCCACGCCCCGGTACGCCGCTTCATCAGGTGGGCTAAACCAGGTGAGGGTAGCAGGCGGCCTCAGACCCCGGTGATTTAGGGACACGCCTGTCCTAGCATGCGAAGTCAGCTCTGGCGGACTGGGCGGATGAGATGTACAGTGAGATCCAACGGCCAGGAAGGTGGTTCTGTAAAGCTCCATGGACAAGGCACAGAAGTCACGGTCATCCACTGCAACCAAGGAAGACCCCAGTTTGTGACGCTTGTTCATTCCACTGGACCCAGACTTCTGAGATCGAGAGAGTGGAACTGCCCCGGTGCACCAGCTTTTCCACTTTAAAAACTCTCCTGCGGAGTTCAGCTGTCATAGTCGGACACAACAGACTACCACCACATTCATCCTGTTTACCAATACTTGGTCTGTAGCTTTGGCTCTGGTCAAGATTGAACCTAGAATAGATATGTATTCAATATTGCCCCCTCAAAACGGTTCCAGATACCACATACCCTCTGAGGGAAAACATTCTTCCTCAGATCTCCTCTAAGCCTCCAACTTCTCGACATAAAACTATGTGATATCTTCGTTGCGGGGCAAAGGTTTCCCACTATCCACCAGATCTATGTTCCTTGCAATTTAGTAAAAACCGATGGTGCCCGTGAACAATGCTACCAAATGCAACATCTTCCAGCTTCTTTTTATTTAGGTATGGTTCTGCAGCTGTCAGAGCCTGTAATCTACATCCTGGAGCTGTGATTTCAGGCCGAATAGGCGATCCAGTGCTCTGTTGTCTCCGAGAGTGTTCCACGTGGCTGTGAGCAAAGCTGGGAACCAGGAGACTTGATCGACTCCAACTCTCACCGATCTCTCCTATTAATGACTGAAATCATCGAGGCGGGTGCGGAGGTAAGCGCTATCTTCTATTCAGTGCTCTCTACTAGTCTCTGGGTCGCTACCTCCAGAGAAGCTGCCTGCGTGTGGCACTCTCTCAGCCTCTCTCGCTCTCTGCTCCTGAGGCACGGTCCTCACATTCGAGCGCTCTCTCTCTCTCTCTCTCTCTCCCTCCCTCACTGCTCTGGGTGGACGGTGCCGGAATAAGGTTTATTCTACACGGATTGTAGATTTGAACTCAGGTTTGTGATGTGCTCTTGTTCCTAGTTCTAGTCCTGGTCGCTCTTTTTTGTTACTGCTTTTGGATGATTTGTGTATCGGGGCAGCCTGCAGATAATCAACATTGAGCTGAACTGACTGGAATAGGCCTTTTGATTTTGTGTGTTTTTTTCCATGTTTTTCGCTAGTTTTTTTTTGCTGCCATTTGTGTGTTTTTTTTTTGCACATGGGTAGGGAGGGCTGCTTATGTCACGGTCCAGTCCATGGATTCCGTATTCCGGCTATTCCATTTTTCCCTTGTTCCGTTGGGCACCTTAATTGAGGTACCTGATTCTCATTTCGGGCTGGCAACATAAATAGCTCTGGCGTCCAATGATTCCTTGCTGGACCGTCCTCGTCAGTAACCCCGTCAGTAGCCCCGTCAAGTTAACCAGCCAGAGTGAGACTAGCGCCGTTGTCTGCAGCACCTGGGCCGCGTCGAGGGCTTGCCGCTACTTGGAGCCTTTTTGTGTCAAGATAAAGAATAGTCGATCGTTGTGTGGTTTGGTCTCTCTGTGTTCTCTCCTCTACTGGGTAGTTCTGTCCGTTTGCCGCTACCCTGAGTGGGGAACGGTCTCAGTGTTCTGTGTCCTGTGTCTAAGTCAAGTCTGTTCCAAGTCCAAGTCAAGGGTCAAGTTCCAAGTCCAAGTCAGGAGTCAAGTTCCAAGTCCAAGTCCAGAGTCAAGTTCCAAGTCCAAGTCCATGCCAAGTCCGAGTCAGGTCCAAGCCAAGTCCTAGTTCTCTTCAAGAGCCAAGTCTAGACCCAGGTACCAAGTCTCTGCCAAGACCCGAGTCCCGAGTCTTGACTTGAGTTCCCTGTCAAGTTCAAGTCCCAAGTCCAAGTCCAGGTTTTCCGGTTTGTCACTCTACGTCTACCTTCGTGTTATCATTTTGCCCTTGCTCCTTGGCTTCCCTAGCATTCTTAATAATCATAGTCCAGTTCCTAGTACTTCAGTGTCTGTGTCTTGCATTTGGGTCCGCTTCCATTGCCTCCTTATGACAGTTTGATGTTTGATACTTTTCTTTGAACGGGTTCTATGGTGCTTGTTTTGTGTCTGTGGGGAAGAGTTGTAGGCTGTATACATACTTTGATCATAAGAGAGGCTCTAACCGTCATCCTTTGACATTCAGTGGCATCCACCATCACTGAATCCCCTACTATCAACATCCTGGAGGGGTTACCACTGACAGGAAATCAAAATGGTCTAGCCATATAAACACTGTGGCTACCAGAACAGGTGAAAGGCTAGGAATCTTGCGGCAACTCACCTCTTGACTCCCCAGAGCCTGTCCACCATCTACAAGGCTCAGGTCAGGAGTGTAATGGAATACTCGCCACTCGTCTGGATGATTACAGCTCCATCAACACTCAAGAAGCTTGATGCCATCCAGTACAAGGCAGCCTGCTTCACTGGTACCCCTTCCACAAGCATCCAATCTCTCCATCATCGACGAACAGTGCAGCAGTGTGTACTATCTACAAGATGCACTGCAACAACACACCGAAGTTCCTAAGGCAGCACCTTCCAGACCCACATCCACTACCATCTACAAGGACGAGAACAATAGAAACCTGGGAACACCATCACTTATAAATCCCCCTCCAAGACACTCATCATCCTGACTTGGAAAACATTCCTCATTGTCACTGGCTCAAAATCAGGGAATTGCCTCCCTAACAACACTGTGGGTGTACCGACACCTCAGAGACTGCAGAGGTTCAAGAAGGCAGCTCCTCACCACCTTCACAAGGACAACTGGGGATGGGCAATAAATGCTGGATTAGCTGGCGATGCCACATCCCATAAAGGAATACATTTTTTAAAAAGTGTGGTTTGGATTTTGAAACTTGACCTTTGAATTTTCTATTCCTCTTTCAGATTCCCCCTCAGCCTCTTCTGCTCCGTGGAAACTGAACCCAGCCTCCCTGGTCACGGGAGATGCCAGAGACTGCAGGTGTTGGAGTTGGAACCTGTTTAACCAGCTGAGTTTTGGAGTTACAGAGGCACAGTGCACAGAAACAGGCCCATCAGCTCACCTATCCATACCAACCAAGATGTACCGTGAAGAGCATTCTAACTGGCTGTATCACCATATGGGATTGGGGAGTGGTAGGGCTACTGCAAAGGATTGAAATCAGCTGCAGAGAGTTGTAAAATCAGTCATCTCTGTCATCGGCACTAGCCTCCGTAGTATCCAGGACATCTTCAAGGAGCGATGTCTCAGAAAGGTGGCATCCATCATTAAGGACCCCCATCACCCAGAAAATGCCCTCTTCTCATTCCTACCATCAGGGAGGAGGTACAGAAGCCTGAAGACACACACTCAATGATTCAGAAACAGATTCATCCCCACTGCCATCAGATTTCTGAATGGACATTGAACCCATGAACACTACCTCACTATTTATTTAATTTAACTATTTAACTATCTGATTCTGATTCCCATCCAAACTCATCCTATTTGCCCATACCCCTTGAAACCAGGGATTCCCAATCTTTTTTATGCCATGGACCCTTACTGTCAACCAAGGTGTCCATGGACCCTAGGTTGAGACCCCCTGCAAGGCTAAACATTTCCTATCCATGGACCTGCCCAACCGTTTTGGTCACCCAGGTATAAGAAAGAAACCATTAAGCTGGAGGAGATTTACAAGAATGTTGGGCAGGCTAAGACTAGATACAGTGGACTATAAGAGAATAAGGGTGACATTATGGTAGATATCCATTATGGAAACCTGTCATTAAAGGGAAAAACCATTGCGCTGGGGTAGTTCCACTCTCTCGATCTCAGAAGTCCAGGTCCAGTGGGCACCACAACTGAGGTCTTCCCTGGTTACAGTGGGTTATCATAACTTCATCTGTGCCTTGTCATGCCCTTCGCTCTCCGTGACATGTTGCAGTACCACCTTCCTGGTCGTTGGATCTCACTGTAGATCTCATCTGCTCAGTCCGCTGGAGCTGACTTCACCAGCTAAGACAGGCATGTCCACATCTCACCAGGGTGGGAAACCCACCAGCTACCCTCACCTGGTTTAGCCCCCCCCCCGTCAAAGTGATGTGGCCCCAGAATGGACACGACAAGCCCCTTCGCCAGAGGTGCTACCCCTCCCTGGATACCCCATAAAGTCAGGGAAAAGTACAGCACAGAAAGAGGCCTTTCGTCCCACTTAGTCCGTGATATGCCATTTGGTCATGAGGGACAGAGACAGGGTGAATGCACTCAGCTTTTTCCCCAGGCTGGGGAATCAGGATCTAGAGGGCATAAGTTTAAGGTGAGAAGGGAACCTGAGGGGCAATTTTTTCATGCATATGGGCTGCCAGCACAAGGTTTTCAGGCAGATTCATTGAAACTACTTCAAAGATTCAAAGTGCATTTATTACCAAAGTATATTCTCAGTATACAACCCAGAGATTTATCTTCCCCACAGACAACCACGAAACACAGAAACACCATGGAACCCGTTCACAGAAAAACATCAAACATCAAGCCACCGCTCCCCCCCAACGCACAAAAAAATCAGACAAACGGCAACAAAACTGAGTGAAAACACGAAATATAAAACACAAAATCAAAAGGCATATTTCAGTTCCGTTCAACTCAGTGTTCATCTCCTGCGGGCTGCCCCGATTCACAAATCACCCAAAAGCAGTAACAAAAAAGAGCGACCAGAACTAGAACTAGGAACAAGAGCACATCGCAAACCCGAGTCCAAATCTACAATCTGTGTAGAACAAACCTTGCTCCGGCACCATCCATCCGCAGCATCGAGAGAGAGAGCGAGAGAGCACTCGAACGCAAGGACCTTCCCTTGGGAGCGGTGAAGGAGAGACCGCCATGCGCAGACACCCTCTCCAGCAGCAGCGGGCGAGAGGCCGGTGGACAGGCGCTGAGCGCTCACCTTGGTGCTTTAATTGGCGAGAGATATGGTCAATCATGGGAATCACGCCCCATCTCCTGGCTTCCTGACCTCCGTGCCGTACGTTTTGATCACAGCCTCATGGAACACTCTGGGAGACATCAAAGCACCAGGTCGCCCAGTTGGTCCGAAATCACACCACCAGACTGCAGATTACAGGCTCCAACAGTAGCAGAACCACACCTGGAATAAAAAGATGTAAAAGAAGTGAAAGGAGTTGTTTTGTGACCCGTCTTGAGGACGTTGCCTTTGGTAGCGTTGTCACTGGTGCTGTCTATTTAAGATACTTAGGTACATGGACAGAAGAGGCTTGGAGCAGGGGTTCCCAATCTGGGGTCCACAGGCCTCTCAGTTAATGGTAGGGGTCCATGGCATAAAAATGGTTGGCAACCCTTGGTTTAGAGGGATATGGGTCAAATGCAGACCAATGGGACTAGAGCATCCTGGTTGGCATTCGATGGGCTGAATGGCCTAATTCTGCTCCTATATATTTGAAGCAGAGGTTGGCAGGTTCTTGATTAGTAAGGGAGTCAAAGGTTATAGGGAGAAAGCAGGAGAATGGGATTGAGAGGCATTATGTTTCATAACTTCAAAAGACTAAACTAATTCAAAGGAAGACGCAGGAGTCTGGGAATGCAGGTCTAAATTCGGGTTTACTTTAAGCGAGCCACACACGTACCACATGGTAGAGTGTTTATACATATAACCCATAATTAATTATTTAAACAAACAAGAAAGTTTAATCAATCCAATATGTATATATACAAGATTATTCAAAAACTCTATCTACCTACTGCCCATTATGCCACCAGCGTTTAGGGCAGCAAAGAGGTCCTCTATCTCTGGCAGTGTTCAGTGTTTCCTTCATCATGTCAGTAGCTCGTTTTCACTACTGTCAATCACACAAATCCCGGGTGGAGACTCAGGAATACCGTCACACTCAGAATGTAGAAGGATTCTTCATTGCTGTTTCCGTAACAATTTTGTTTTACCAGTCAGGGTTGTTAGCCCTGAGCTGAACCACTGAACCTGGAGGACCAGTGAACCACTCCCAGTCTGTCCTCTACCCTTTGACATGGGTGACCCTACCAAGAGCCAAAGTGTAAAGCCCTGACTCCAGCCAACATGGCCCTCCAGGTCATTGAGGCACACAAGCTCCAAACCCTATGACAAGGCTGTGGTCCTCTTGGAGAATCAAATATTGCTGAAGTGTTAAATATACAAGAGGGATAATAAATCCATCATGATGGAATGGCAGAGCAGACCCAATGGGCTGAATGGCCTAATTCTGCTCCTACAGCTCATGGTTTTATGGTTTGGAGAGTTGCTTCCGCATTTAATGACTGTGGGATTCAAGAGGGCTGCTGAAATATTCAGATATTCACAGCCAGTCTCCAGCACTGTGATTGCAAGTCACATTGCACCCAATTTGCACGCCACTTTTAACTTGCAATCGAAACCTTCTCCAGAGGTGACACCGCTTATTATTAACAGCTAAATCAGGGCCAGAGAGAAGAACATCCAATTCATGTCTCTCTCCATCCCCCTTCGTTGTAAGGTGCCTGTAAAAAGATTGCCCCTCGAGCTTGCTCATCTTGAGTCAGCAGTGAAAAATCTCAACAGTATATCTTTGACGTGAGTAGGCAAGACAGTCCTTCAATATCACCAAGGTGGATCCTTCATACATTTGCAGGCCTCTCAAAATCTATGTTTAGTGTACATTCTGTATGTGTTTGTCTGTACCTATGTGCCCATGATATTGCTGCAAGCAAGTTTCACATTGCACTTTGTGTGCTTGTGCATGTGAGAATAAACTTGATGCCTTTTACATCTAGATATCAGGAAACCAGCTCCGGTACCAGTGTGGATAACTTGCCTTCACTAGGGGAACAACCCGATGTTTGGACCATTAACACGCTGGGCTGGATGGATTGAAAAGGCAGGGTGTCGGGACCAGAGGCAAGGGTCAGACAGGTTCTGCTCGCTGTTCCATGACATTTACTCTGCTCTTCGCGGCACTAGGGCTGAGGCTGTGGGCCTGCTCTGAGCTCTGTGATGTTTTACTCTGCCGCGTGATGAACTGAGGCTGAGGCTAAAGCTGAGGGCATGCCTGCTCCAGGCTCCATGATGTTTTACTCCACTGTGTGATGAACTGAGGCTGGGGGTCTGGCTGTGGGCCTGCTCCGGGCTCCATGACGTTTTGACATGACAGGAATCAAATTAAAGAGACTAGGAGAGAGGAGGTCAGTTCACAACAGGGGGATGGGAACAAGTGCAGAGAGACAGAGGGGTGTAAAATGAGGGTAGAAGCAAAAAGTAGTAAGGTGAAAAGTAAAATTGGCAGGCCGGCAAATCCAGGGCAAAAATCAAAAAGGGCCACTTTTCAACATAATTGTATAAGGGCTAGGAGTGTTGTAAAAGCAAGCCTGAAGGCTTTGTGTGTCAATGCAAGGAGCATTCGTAACAAGGTGGATGAATTAAAAGTGCAGATTGTTATTAATGAATATGATATAGTTGGGATCACAGAGACATGGCTCCAGGGTGACCAAGGATGGGAGCTCAAGATTCAGGGATATTCAATATTCAGGAGGGATAGACATGAAAGAAAAGGAGGTGGGGTGGCATTGCTGGTTAGAGAGGAGATTAACGCAATAGAAAGGAAGGACATTAGCCGGGAGGATGTGGAATTGATATGGGTAGAGCTGCATAACACTAAGGGGCAGAAAACGCTGGTGGAAGTTGTGTACAGGCCACCTAACAGTAGTAGTGAGGTTGGGGATGGCATTAAGCAGGAAATTAGAAATGCGTGCAATAAAGGAACAGCAGTTATACTGGGTGACTTCAAACTACATATAGATTGGGTGAACCAAATTGGTAAGGGTGCTGAGGAAGAGGATTTCTTGGAATGTATGCGGGATGGTTTTCTGAACCAACATGTCGAGGAACCAACTAGAGAGCAGGCCATTCTAGACTGGGTATTGAGCAATGAGGAAGGGTTAATTAGCAATCTTGTCGTGAGAGGCCCCTTGGGTAAAAGTGAACATGATATGGTGGAATTCTTCATTAAGATGGAGAGTGACATAGTTAATTCAGAAACAAAGGTTCTGAACTTAAAGAAGGGTAACTTTGAAGGTATGAGACGAGAATTAGCTAAGATAGACTGGTAAATGATACTTAAAGGGTTGACAGTGGATATGCAATGGCAAGCATTTAAAGGTCGCATGGATGAACTACAACAATTGTTCATCCCAGTTTGGCAAAAGAATAAATCAGGGAAGGTAGTGCACCCATGGCTGATAAGGGAAATTAGGGATAGTATCAATTCCAAAGAAGAAGCATACAAATTAGCCAGAAAAAGCGGCTCACCTGAGGACTGGGAGAAATTCAGAGTCCAGCAAAGGAGGACAAGGGGCTTAATTAGGAAAGGGAAAAAAGATTATGAGAGAAAACTGGCAGGGAACATAAAAACTGACTGTAAAAGCTTTTATAGACATGTGAAAAGAAAAAGATTGGTTAAGACAAATGTAGGTCCCCTACAGACAGAAACAGGTGAATTGATTATGGGGAACTAGGACATGGCAGACCAATTGAATAACTACTTTGGTTCTGTCTTCACTAAGGAGGACATAAATAATCTTCCGGAAATAGTAGGGGACAGAGGGTCCAGTGAGATGGAGGAACTGAGAGAAATACATGTTAGTAAGGAAGTGGCGTTAGGTAAATTGAAGGGATTAAAAGCAGATAAATCCCCAGGGCCAGATGGTCACCATCCCAGGGTGCTTAAGGAAGTAGCCCAAGAAATAGTGGATGCATTAGTGATAATTTTTCAAAACTCTTTAGATTCTGGACTAGTTCCTGAGGATTGGAGGGTGGCTACTGTAACCCCACTTTTTAAAAAAGGAGGGAGAGAGAAACCGGGGAATTATAGACCGGTTAGCCTAACATCGGTGGTGGGGAAAATGCTAGAGTCAGTTATCAAAGATGTGATAACAGCACATTTGGAAAGCGGTGAAATCATCGGACAAAGTCAGCATGAATTTGTGAAAGGAAAATCATGTCTGACGAATCCCATAGAATTTTTTGAGGATGTAACTAGTAGAGTGGATAGGGGAGAACCAGTGGATGTGGTATATTTGGATTTTCAAAAAGCTTTTGACAAGGTCCCACACAGGAGATTAGTGTGCAAACTTAAAGCACACGGTATTGGGGGTAAGATATTGATGTGGATGGAGAATTGGTTGGCAGACAGGAAGCAAAAAGTGGGAATAAACGGGACCTTTTCAGAATGGTAGGCAGTGACTAGTGGGGTACCGCAAGGCTCAGTGCTGGGACCCCAGTTGTTTACAATATATATTAATGACTTAGGTGAGGGAATTAAATGCAGCACCTCCAAGTTTGCCGATGATACGAAGCTGGGCGGCAGTGTTAGCTGTGAGGAGGATGCTGAGAGGATGCAGGGTGACTTGGATAGGTTAGGTGAGTGGGCAAATTCATGGCAGATGCAATTTAATGTGGATAAATGTGAGGTTATCCACTTTGGTGGCAAAAACAGGAAAACAGGTTATTATCTGAATGGTGGCCGATTAGGAAAAGGGGAGGTGCAACGAGACCTGGGTGTCATTATACACCAGTCATTGAAAGTGGGTATGCAGGTACAGCAGGCAGTGAAAAAGGTGAATGGTATGCTGGCATTCATAGCAAGAGGATTCGAGTACAGGAGCGGGGAGATACTACTGCAGTTGTACAGGGCCTTGGTGAGACCGCACCTGGAGTATTGTGTGCAGTTTTGGTCCCCTAATCTGAGGAAAGACATTCTTGCCATAGAGGGAGTACAAAGAAGGTTCACCAGATTGATTCCTGGGATGGCAGGACTTTCATATGATGAAAGACTGGATCAACTAGGCTTATACTCTCTGGAATTTAGAAGATTGAGGGGGATCTTATTGAAACGTATAAAATCCTAAAGGGATTGGACAGGCTTGATGCAGGAAGATTGTTCCCGATGTTGGGGAAGTCCAGAACGAGGGGTCACAGTTTGAGGATAAAGGGGAAGCCTTTTAGGACCGAGATTAGGAAAACTTCTTCACACAGAGAGTGGTGAATCTGTGGAATTCTCTGCCACAGGAAACAGTTGAGGCCAGTTCATTGGCTATATTTAAGAGGGAGTTAGATATGGCCCTTGTGGCTAAGGGGATCGGGGGTATGGAGGGAAGGCTGGTACAGGGTTCTGAGTTGGATGATCAGCCATGATCATACTGAATGGCGGTGCAGGCTCAAAGGGCTGAATGGCCTACTCCTGCACCTATTTTCTATGTTCCTGTGTTCTGTGTTTACTCCACAGTGTGATGAACTGAGGCTGAGGCTGGGGCTGTCGGCCTGCTTTGGGCTCCATGTCTGCGGGCTCTGCATTGTTTTACTCTGCTATGTGATGCACTGGGGCTGAGGCTGTCAGCCTGCTCCGGGCTCCATGACATTTTAGCCTGCTGTGAGATGAAATGAGGCTGGGGCTGTCGGCCTGCTTTGGGCTCCATGTCTGCGGGCTCTGCATTGTTTTACTCTGCTGTGTGATGCACTGGGGCTCTGGCTGTGGGCCTGCTCCAGGCTCCGTGACATTTTACCCTGCTGTGAGATGAAATGAGGCTAAGGCTGAGGCTGTGGGCCTGCTCCAGGCTCCGTGTCAGTGAACTCACTTTTGTTCTGAATACTGTTTTAATTGTTTGAATGATTTGTTTTTTCCCTCTCTCTCTGCACATTGGGAGTTAGCTAGAATTTTTGAGGTGTTCTTTTGGGTTTCTTGTTTTGTGGCTACCTGTGAGGAAATGAATATCAAGAATACATAATGTATACAGATTTGGATAATAAGTGTACTTTGAACTTTGAACTTTATTTTCCTCAGCTCAAGCTGGTAAAGCCTGAGGTACAAGCATAGCCAATCACACTCATTTCTCAATTACCAGGAACCTTCAGACCACTCTGGTGGTGTTCAGTATTGTGGCTTTCTAAGTTACTTACTACCCGTTACACCTGCTGGCGTTTAGGGCAGCAATCAAGGTCCTCTGTCTCTGTCTGTCCTTACCATCACACTCAGATGTAGAAGAATTCTTCATTGTTGTTTCCATAACAATTTTGTTTGACCAGTCAGAGTTGTTGACCCTGAGCTGAACCCCTGAACCTAGAGGACCAGTGGACCACTCTTAGTCTGTCTACCAGTTGTAGATATTACTATCAGGACAATGTAAACCCTGTTCATCTTCCATAGTCTTTCAATTTCTCCTTTTAATTCAGCATTTTTCTGGTGTTTTTCACATTTATTTCTGTATGCTATGTGTTAGAGTAGTGGGGTGGACATATGTCTCCACCAAAGGAGGTGTAAGATGCTCCTTTCCTTTGCTAGCCTGCAGGTCACCCTTGGGCAAGGTGTAGCACCTGCTTAGTCCCCCCACCGATCAGGGTTACGTGAAGCCATGGGATCAGGTGGTGGATGGTCGTATGAGCAGCTGGTACATATCACAAGTCCTGGTTGTGTGACCACTGATGACAGGCAGACAATCTCTGAAGAGTATTGATAATGGCTGGGGTCACCCATCTTGTAAAGACGCTGCCCAAAAGGAGGCAATGGCAAACCACTTCTGTAGAAAAGTTTGCCGAGAACAATCATGGTCATGGAAAGACCATGATCACCCAC
Organism: Mobula hypostoma; assembly: GCF_963921235.1. Taxonomy (NCBI): domain Eukaryota; kingdom Metazoa; phylum Chordata; class Chondrichthyes; order Myliobatiformes; family Myliobatidae; genus Mobula; species Mobula hypostoma. The sequence goes on from NC_086101.1 coordinate 117,905,068, forward strand.
GTTATACGAAATGGCGCACAATGATGATGATGTAATGAGTGTTTGGGATGGCTATATCTATCCAGTAAGTTGTTCTTGCTTGTTTATCCTGTAATATTATATCTGGATTACATTATTATATCTTGTCCTATGTGTAATAATGCATCGGTGTGAAAATGGAATAGTGAAGTACTGTTCATGAGCTGTTCAGAAACCTGATGGTGGTGGGGAAGAAGCTGTTCCTAAAACATTGAGTGTGTCCCTTCAGTCTCTTGTACCTCTTCTCTGATGTTAGTAATGAGGAGAGGGTATGTCCCAGATGGCTGGGATGGATACCACATTGGGGCACCACCTCTATAGATAGATAACCTACGCTCTATCCGCCAGAGAAAGCAGGATCTCCCAGTGGCCACACATTTTAATTCCACGTCCCATTCTCATTCTGATATGTCTATCCACGGCCTCCTCTACCGTCAACATGAAGCCACACTCAGGTTGGAGGAACAACACCTTATATTCCGTCTGGGTAGCCTCCAACCTGATGGCATGAACATTGACTTCTCTAACTTCTGTTAATGCCCCTCCTGCGCTTCCTACCCAATCCCTTATTTATTTATTTATTTATTTATTTATTTATTTATTTATTTATTCCCCTTTTTTTCTCTCTCTGTCCCTCTCACAATAACTCCTTGCCTGCTCTCCATCTTCCTCTGGTGCTCCCCTTCTCCTTTCTTTCTCCTTAGGCCTCCTGTCCCATGATCCTCTCCTTTCTCCAGCCTTGTGTCCCTTTTGCCAATCAACTTTCCAGCTCTCAGCTCCATCCCTCCCCCTCCTGTCTTCTCCTATCATTTCAGATCTTCCCCTCCCCCTCCCACTTTCAAATCTCTTACTAACTCTTCTTTCAGTTAGTCCTGATGAAGGGTCTCGGCCTGAAACGTCGACTGTACTTCTTCCTATGGATGCTGCCTGGCCTGCTGCATTCACCACCATTCTGTGTGTGTTGCTTAGATAAATAGATAGATGGATAGATGGATGGATTTAGCAGGAGGAATAGCGAGATACTCTTTCTAGGTTCAGTGACTGTTCAGAAGTCTGATGGTGGTGGGGAAGAGGTTGTTCCTAAAGCATTGAATGTGGGTCATCGGATTCCTGCAGCTCCTCCCCAATGCCTTCCATGCAGCAGCAGGAAGGCATTTCTCCTCAAGCACATCCCTTTTGTAAATCCTACCACAGGTGAGAAGGAAAGGGGCAGTGGCCAAAATAGGGTGGTGATCATCACAGAGCCCACCTCATCAATGCCAGCCGGGGAACAACGGAGTCTTTCAATGCCAAGTAGAAGCTCAGGCTCTGTGGACATATCTTCACCCCGCCACCCTCATGAACACTAAGTCAGCATTTTGATCTCTTTTTTTGTACTATTTATTTATATTGCAACCTATAGAAATTTTTATGTATTACACGGTGGTGCTGCCACAAAACAACAAATTTCACGGCATTTGTCGGTGATAATAAACCCGTTTTGGATCCTGATTCTGAAAGCCAGTCACCTCATTATAGGAAGGATGTGGAAGCTCTACAGAAGATGCAGTGGAGATTTGCCTGGATGAAAGAGCATGTCTTATGAGGACAGGTTGAGTGAGCTAGGGCTTTTCTTTATGGAGCAAAGGAGGATGAGAGGTGATTTAGAGGAATGTAAGATGATAAGAGGCTTAAATAGAGTGGAGAGCCAGAGATTGTTTTATTCACAGGGTGGCCTGGCTAATACCAGAGAAAAGTTTATCGGTGTCGGGGTGGAGATTCGTCTCTACCAAAGGAGGTGGAAGGCGCTCCTTCTCTCCGCTAGCCTGCAGGTCACCCTTGAGCAAGGTGTAGCACCTGATTAGCTTCCCATCCCACCCCACCCCCAGATCAGGGTCACATGGAACCATGGGAGCAGGTGGTGGATGGTCGTATGAGCAGCCGTTGCATATCACAAGTCCCGGTTACGTGACCATTGACACCAGGCAGATGATCTCTGAAGAGTATTGATCATATCTGGGATCACCCCTCTTGTAAAGACACTGCCCAGAAGGAAGCAACGGCAAGCCACTTCTGTAGGAAAATCTGCCAAGAACAATCATGGTCATGGAAAGACCCTGATGTCGCATAACATACGACACGGCACACAATGGTGATGAAGGGAAGTTCAGGGGGATGTTAGAGATAGATTTTTTTTTACACAGAGGGTGGTGGGTGCCTGAAATGCACTGCCAGGAGTGACATAGGAGGCCGATACACGGTACACAGGGCAGCATGGTAGCATAGGGGTTAACACAACACATTACAGCACTGGGTGTAAAATCGGGGTTCGATTTATGCCACACCTGTGACTGCCGGAGTTTCCTCTGGGTGCTCCGGTTTTCCCTCCCACACCCTACAGACACTCTGTTAATGAGTTGTGGGAAAGCTATGTTGGTCTCGGGAGCATAGCAACACCTGCAGATTGGCCCCACTGGTTTGATTTGACACCAATGATGTATTTTACTGTAAGTTTCAAGGTACGTGTGTCAAATAGTGGATTTGGCCCAGTCCATGAGAGGTAAAGCCCTCTCCACCACTGAGCACATCTACCTGATGTCCTCTCTTCTCGCTGCTGCCATCAGGAAGAAGGTACAGGAGCCTCAGGACTCGCACCACCGGATTCAAGAACAGTTACTACCCGTCAACCATCAGGCACTTGAACCAAGGGGATAACTTCACTCAACTTCACTTGCCCCATCATTGAAATGATCTCACAATCAATGGATTCACTTTCAAGGACTCTTCATCTCATGTCCTCAATATTTGTTGCTTATTTATTTATTATTATTATTTCTTTCTGTTTGTATTTGCAGTTCGTTGACCTCTGCACTCTGGTTGAACCCCCTAGTTGGTGCAGTCTTTCATTGACCCTGTTACAGTTACTATTCTATAGATTTGCTGGGTATGGAAGAAAGAAAGAAGAAAGCCCTTAACTCCGGGTGGAGTCATCGGGATGTTGTCATGACGGCTTGTTTTTAGCAGGCTTTCTTGTTTTTATGAGGCCAAGTTGTTAGTTCAACGCTCAACCTGGCACGGATGGAAAGCGTACAAGGGAGCGGCTGAATTTGAACTCCAGAGCCTTCGCTCCAAAGTCCAGCGCTGACACCACTACGCCACCAGCTGGCTTATTTGCTGCGTATGCCCACAGGAAAATGAATCTTAGGGTTGTATATGGTGACATATATGTACTTTGATAATAAATTTACTTTGAACTTTGAATTTTGAAACAAAGCTAATCTAATCTAATCTACAATAGGGACATTTCAAAGTTCAAAGTAAATTCTTTTATCAAGTCACCACACACAACCCTGAGACTCATTTCCTGTGGGCATACTTGGCAAATCTATCAAGTAACAGGATCAATGAAAGGTTAAACAGTGTGCAGAACACAACAAACTGTGTAAATGCAAATATAAATAAATAGCAATAAATAACGAGAACATGAGGTAATGAAATAAAGAGTCCTTAAAGTGAGATCACTGGTTGTGGGAACATTTCAATAGATGGGCAAGTGAGTGTAGTTATCCTCTTTTGTTCAACTGCCTGATGGTTGAGTGGTAGTAACTGTTCTTGAACCTGGTGGTACAAGTCCTGAGGCCCTTGTACCTTCTATCTGATGGCAGCAGCAAATAGAGCATGGCCTGGGTTTCATGTAGATGTGCTCAGTGGCTGGGGGGCCTTTACCTGTGATGTACTGGACTGAATCCACTACCTTTTGCCGGACTTTCCATTCAAAGACATTGGTGTTTCCATACCAGGCCGTGATGCAGCCAGTCAATACACTCTCTACTGTACATCTATAGAAGTTTGTCAAAGTTTTAGATGTCATGCTGAATTTCTGCAGATTCCTAAGGAAGTAGAGACACTGTCTTGCTCTCTTCACAATTGCATTTTCATGCTGGGTCCAGGACAGATCCTCAGTGGTAGTAACACCCTGGAATTTAAAGTTGCTGACCCTCTCCACCTCCGATCCTCCAATGAGAACTAGCTTATGACCCTCTGGTCTTCCTCTCCTGAAGTCAATAATCAGCTCCTTGGTCTTGCTGACATTGAGTGAGAGATTCGTGTTATGACACCACTGAGCTAAGTTTTCAGTCTCCCTCCTGTTTGCTGATTCATCACCACCTTTGATTCGGCCCACAACAGCAAACTTAGATATGGGGGCATTGGAGCTGTGCTTAGCCACGCAGTAATAGGTGTAAACGCGAGTAGAGCAGGGGGCTAAGCACACATCCCTGCGGGGCACTCCAGTGCTGATGGAGATTGCGGAGGAGACGGTTTTGGCAATCCGAACTGACTGGGGTCTACAAGCAAGGAAATCCATGATCCATTTGCACAAGGGGGTATTAAGGCCCAGGTCTTGGAGCTTAATGATTTGTTTAAGAAACTCTATTTCATTGGTTTTCACAAACTATGGTGTGTTTGAATTTGGAGAAAATTAGAAGTGCGGTTTATGATCCTTCCATTAAGTTTGAAAAAACTTGGAGGCCATTCATTCAGCATTTTCATTTGATGTAATTTGATCATTTCCAAACTTGTTTTATCTCCCTGTACTGTTGTTGGAGGGGAATGGAGTCGTCGACACTAAGGTTTTCTTCTTTTCCATTTTTAAGTTGTTAGTTTTGTCCAAGTCTTTTAGTTTAGTTGATTAATTTTGTTTTTCTTTGGGGATGGGGTTTTTTTTTTGGTTTTGTTTTTTTTTCTTTTTCATTATTTTTTTTCAGTTTTTTTTTGATTTGTATTATCCGTCGTCAGTTCTACATGATTGGGAGCTTTGTTAACTTACACTATTTGATTTTACAATTACTTTTCTTAAGTGTAACAATATATCTCCTACTATTTGTACTACTGCTATGTTTTGTTTCTATATTTCGAAATTAATAATAAGATTGAAAAAGAAAAAAGAAACTCTAAGATAGGCACATGGATGACAAAAAATAGTGGGTAATGGGCTGTGCAGGAGGAAACGGTTAGACTAATTCTGGAGTTGTTTAAAAGGTTGGCGTAACATTGAGGGCTGAAGGATTTGCACTGTGCTGTAATATTCTGTGTTCGATGTAAAACAATGTTTTCACTGTTAATGTGTCAATAATAAACCAGTTTATCAGTTTACTCTGCCCTTGTTCATGGGAAGCTGGACGCACATCAGAAACTACCCTTCTTTCATTCTCTCGGGAGGCATAATGAGTTAAATCTCAGCCGCCTACTCGTCATCCTCACACCTTCTCCCTCAAGGAGCTCAGCTGAAGCAACTTGCGAGGGGCGGGCCTGTTCCTCACTCTCTGTTCTTCACAGAGTTGGGGAGAGGAGAAACACCAGTACCCATGAACAGGAAAGGCTACAGAAGGTGGTGGATAAAGTGCAGTCCATCACACCCTCCCCACCACTGAGTACATTTACAAGGAGCACTGTCGCAGGAAAGCAGCCTCCATCATCACCGACCCCCACCACCCACACCATACTCTCTTCTCACTGCCACCGTCGAGCAGGAGGTACAGAAGGCTTACATCTCACACCACCAGCTTCAGGACCAGTCATTACCCGACAACTATCAGCCTCCTGAACCAGTGTGGTTAACTTCATTCACCTCAACACCGAACTGATCCCACTACTTACGCACTCAAACAGCCTCTGACTACCAAGTCCAGCTCCTGGCTTTCGTGTGTGGCCTAACTACTAAGCCCGGTGGAACCGTTTCAACTAACAGAAGGAGGGGCAAAAACACCTTAAAATGTATCACTCTGGGCAGATTGGGTCCATCAGGCATGTTTGACAGTTCATCTAGGAGAAGGAAAAGTCTGATCTCAAACCTCCGCTGCCTTGCGGCTATACCCACTCATGGGGAAGGCTTCTGGAGTAAACCCCAGGAGACCCTAATGAAGTCCTACGTTGAGTTCAACGCCGACTGGCAACTCCTGTGACGCTGCTAGTGCCAAACTATATGGGTCTCCGCCGTTCATCTGGGTTCATCAGATGCGTGGAGAGGGGGAGTCTGCTGCACGGGGAACGGCTTGCTCTCCATATCGTACTGCCCTGGCTTGTGTTAACAACGAGGAGGCAGAATCCATGGTCCACCCCAATCAATGGAAGGCCTACCATTGTGGTTAAGGAGATGTACATGTAGAAAAACCCTTTGATAAGGCACACCATGTTGGGAAATCTACACTGGATTCTTAAATCAGGGTTAAATTTAGAGGTATTGTTGAGGGAAATACCTGTAAAAGTGGGAGGGGTTATGGTGGGAAGTAAGGGTATCTGGTAGTCTCAAGGCTGGACAGTATCTGCAATTCTGTTAGTTGAGAAGAGTTTGAGACCTGTTGGACAAATCAAGGAGAAAGGCATTGGAGTCAGTGTTCTTTGGTGTGATGCACTGCCCATGCTGGAGTTGGTGCTGCCCCCCAGTGTTCACTCGGCAGAAGACAAGCTGTATTGTACATTCATGGACTCGGGGACTCAGACCATTTCTTTGTGCGACTGTATTTAACTGATATCTTATACGTGCCTTGTGCTGTGTGTGACTGTTGGTACTGTGCTTTGCACCTTGGTCCTGGAGTCACGCCGTCTCATTTGGCTGTATACATGTATGGTTAAATGACAACTGCACTTGAATTGAAGTTCAATTTTAACTGTCATTCAATCACACACGTATAGAAATAAACGAAACAGCATTCCTTTGGGACCAAGATACGAACACAGCACATAGAGTTACAATCACCAGCCCACAGGACTGAGGAAGGACACATGCTGGTAGAGAGAGTTTTATTTGGGTTTTTAACGCTGGAAATAGTTACATCCCGACACATGGGACAGAAACAAGGTCGCATTGTGTATTCCAGGGACCAGCTGTTTGCGCTAATACCGGCGGGTTTAGCGAGCAGAGTGGCGGACACCCCTGCTGAAATCTGGAGGAAAACACACAGAGGATGCAGAGGGGGATCACAAAGTCGGTGGGTAATAAAATGGACGCGTTCACGGCACTACCCAAGCGTCAGAGAACATTTCGGGAGTGCAGTGTTATGTGCCTCACTGGAACACGGCTGCACGAGGACATTCCCGATCAAAACTTCTCCATGGACGGCTTCCAGACTGTTCCAGCTGACCGGAAGTGCACTGAGAGCGGTAAGCGTAAAGGAGTTGGGTGCTTACTGTTCTGGCTAACAACAGATAGTGCAATCCGGTTCATATTACGATCGAGGAACGTGTTTGTAGACCGGATATTGAACTTTTTACTGTTGGACTTCGGCCACATTCCACCGAGATACAACACTGGGCGGCACGGGAGGTCGTTCCTGCCTGTGGCCATCGAACGTGCAGCTCCTCCTGTGGAGGGTCGGACACTCTGAGCCAATAGACTGGTCCTGGACTTATTTTCCATCTGGCATAGTTTGCATTTTGTTGTTTGATTGTTTGTGGTTTTTGTATTGCTATATTTACACTCTATTCTTGGTTGGTGCGGCTGTAACGAAACCCAATTTCCCACGTGATTAATAAAGTATATCTATCTATCTGTCTATGCTCAAGTGGTGTTGCAACAGCCACCTCTCACAGTGACAGCAGAACTGAAGAATGGTGTGTCGACTTCAGGAGGAGGAAGGGACGATAAACGTGAACCAGTCTACATTGGCGAAGAGGGTCAGCAGATTTAAATCCTGGGCGTTAACATATTGGTTGACCTGTCCTGGGCACAAGGAACACGTACCAGCTTCTTTACTTTCTCAGAAGATTATGGAGGTTCAGGTTGTCACCGACCCTCTAACAAACTTCGACAGACATACCCATACCACTGAAAGTATCTTCACCGGTAATTCGAATGTGCAGGAATGTTAGAAGCTGCAGAGGTGAGTGGACTCAGCCCAAAACATCACAGGTTCATCCCTCACCACCATCAGCTGAATCTACAGGAGAATCTGCCTCAACAAGGCAACAAGGCCCCCGCCATCCGGGCCACACCATCTCCTTGTGGCTACCATCGGGCAGGAGGTACAGAAGCCTGAATTCCTACACCACCAGGTTCAGGAACAGCTACTTCCCTTCAACCATTCTGTTCCTGAACCAGCTGGCAAACCCTGATCACCACTTCAGTTTAGCAACACTATGACCTCTCTGCATTATAATGGACGTTTCTTTTTGTTCAAACAGCATCCTTCCCTGAATAGAGTCGTATAAGCTCTGTTTGGATTGATACATGGTTGGGAGGGGTACGGATGCTATCGTCCAGATTTGGGTCAATGGGATTGGGCAGAGTAACAGTTCAGCACAGACTAGATGGACCAAATGGCCTGTTCCTGTATTGTTGTTCTCTATGGCTCTATGAGCTGTAAAGTGTGCCAGCATCCTTACTTTTTGAGGAGGGCCGGCTTGTCATTGAACACTCTAACAAACTGCTTCAGACGTACCTCTGAAAGCATCCTGGTATGGCATGTTGAATGGACAGGGAGATAAGAAGCTGCAGAGAGTAGAGAGCTCATAGTCATAGTCATACTTTATTGATCCCGGGGGAAATTGGTTAGTCCAATGCATCGCGGGCACACCCCTCCCCAGCTTTGGTGCCAACTCAAGATGCTGCCTCAAGACGGCAATACCCACCATGAAAAACCCCCGCCATCTTCTCACAGCTCCCATCGGCCAGGAGGTACAGAAGCCTGAATTCACATGCCACCAGGTTCAAGAACAGCTACTTCCCTGCAACCATTCTGTCCTTGAACCAGCCGGAACAACCCTAATCACTAGCTCTGTATAGAAACACCATGACCATTTTAACCTCTTCGCACTAAAATGACTGTCATTTTTGTTCTGTTCTTCCCTCTAAAATGTTATGCAACTTCACGTTAATTTATGCTTTTCTTGTGTCCCTGACGCTCTGTGCCTGTGATGGTGCTGTGAGTAGGTTTTTCAACACTCCTGTACTAACTGTACTTGTGCAGACGACAATAAGCTTGACTTTGACTCAGGAACGTCCTGGTGATTATGCTGAATGGAGCTGAGGGCATGGAGCCCAGTAGGGAAGGGGAGTGAGAAGGGAGTTGGTGAGGGTTGAGGAGGTGAGGCAGGGAGGTAGGGTGCGAGGGACGGTAGGTGGGAAGCCCTCATGAGGTAGGAAACGGCTCCATGTTTAGTTAGAGCGCAGGTCACCTCTGTTCACTGGAGAACATGAACCGTGAAAGTGAGTTCAGTGATGTGGTGAGTCAAGCTGTCCCCACTGGTTCAGGATCCTGATGGTTGTAGGGTAGTAACTGTTCCTGAACCTGGAGGTGTGGGACCTGAGGTCCTGCACCTCCTTCGCCATGGCAGCAGCAAGAAGAGAGCAAAGCCTGGATGGCAGGCAACAAAGGCCATTCACTGCCTGCACTTCTTGTGTTGTCTGCCAACTTACTAACACTTACATTTTAGACTGTAAGGCCGTAAGGGGGAGAGAGGGGAGAGGGGGAGGGGGGGAGAGAGGGAGAAAGAGAGAGGGGGAGAGGAAGAGAGAGAGGGGGGAGATGGAGGGGGGAGAGGAGGGAGGGGGAGAGAGGGAGGGGAGAGAGGGGGAGAGAGGGAGAGAGAGAGAGAGAGGGGGGAGAGGGAGAGAGAGAGGGGGAGAGAGAGGGGGAGAGGGAGAGAGAGAGGGGGAGAGGGAGGGGGAGAGGGGGAGAGAGGGAGAGAGAGAGAGAGAGGGGGGGAGAGGGAGAGAGAGAGGGGGAGAGGAGGGGGAGAGAGAGAGGGGGAGAGGGAGAGAGAGAGGGGGAGAGGGAGGGGGAGAGAGGGAGAGGGAGAGAGGGAGAGAGGGAGAGGGGAGGGGGGGAGAGGGAGAGGGAGAGAGAGAGGGGGAGAGGGAGGGGAGAGAGGGAGGGGAGAGAGGGAGGGGAGAGAGGGAGAGAGGGAGGGGAGGGAGGGGGAGGGAGGGGAGAGAGGGAGTGAGAGAGAGAGAGGGGGGAGAGGGAGAGAGAAAGGGGGAGAGGGAGGGGGAGGGAGGGGGAGGGAGGGGGAGGGAGGGGGAGGGAGGGGGAGGGAGGGGAGAGGGGGAGAGAGAGGGGGAGAGGGAGGGGGAGAGAGGGAGGGGGAGGGAGGGAGAGGGAGAGAGGGAGGGGAGAGAGGGAGAGAGGGAGGGGGAGAGAGGGAGAGGGAGAGAGGGAGAGAGGGAGGGGGAGAGAGGGAGAGGGAGAGAGGGAGAGAGGGAGGGGGAGAGGGAGGGGGAGAGAGGAAGAGAGGGAGGGGGAGGGAGGGGGAGGGAGGGAGGGGGAGAGAGGGAGAGAGGGAGGGAGAGGGAGGGGGAGGGAGGGGAGAGAGGGAGTGAGAGAGAGGGGGCGAGAGAGACCCCCACACCCCTGTCACACTTGGTGGTGTGAGACTGAAGGCTCCTGTACCTCCTTCCTGATGGCAGAAGTGAGAAGACAGCAAGGCCTGGGTGGTGGTACCCTGGATGCTATGTTCAGATGGGAGCCCCGAATGTTGTTAGCCTGTCTATATCTTGTCTGAAGGGATGGTGTACGGGGGCATCAGGAAAGGAACAGGACTCATTCCAAAAACCAGAATGTCACTATCTGGAAAACAAACTGATTAGCACCGTTCTGGTTTGTAAAGGGTTAAAGAGGAAACTCACTCCCCCACCCTCCCCTCCCCCTCCAGGTGTGACGTCTTGTGGTTGAGTCAGCAGCCCACCTCTCCCTCTCTGCCCCCCGCACTCGAGCGTCTCCCTGTAGTGTGGATCACACTGACTCACAGATAACGGATAGAATTCCCAACAGACAGGAAGTCCCAATCCCACCGGGAACTATAATTCCAGATTTCATTAATGCAATTACATGTTTGTTTAAAGATTGCACTTGGGTCATTAACTGCCCTCTAGGGGTGAAATTGGGCCACCCACCCCTCCTTCCATGGTCTGGCTTTCACCGTAGCAGCGAGATGCAGCAGGGAAACAGGCCCATCGGCCCTTCGAGTCTGTGCTGACCCTCACCCACATACACACTGATCCCATCATTACCATCAACATCCCCTGGACACCACCCTTCATCCACATACTTGGGGGGGGGCAATTTACAGTGGCTGATTAACCCAGCAACCCCACAGGCCGCTGGGATGTGGGAGGGAACTGGAGCACACAGAGAATGTGTGTGTGTGTGTGTGGGGGGGGGGTTGGGGGGTGAGGAGGATGAACTTGGGCTTTAACCCAGAACCAACACCAAAACTGCAAGATCCTGGACCACACGGAATGCCAGCCGCCACCCTCCCAGCAGAAACACCAGCTGCCACTCTTCCCACAGAAATACCAGCCACCACCCTCCCAGCAGAAATACCAGCCGCCACTCTCCCAGCAGAGATACCAAGCACCACTCTCCCCGCAGAAATACCAGCCATCACCCTCCCAGCAGAAACACCAGCCGCCACTCTTCCCACAGAAATACCAGCCGCCACTCTCCCAGCAGAGATACCAAGCACCACTCTCCCCGCAGAAATACCAGCTGCCACCCTCCCAGCAGAAACACCAGCCGCCACTCTTCCCACAGAAATACCAGCCACCATCCTCCCAGCAGAAATACCAGCCGCCACTCTCCCAGCAGAGATACCAAGCACCAATCTCCCAGCAGAGATCCCAGCCACCACCCTCCCAGCAGAGATCCCAGCCACCACACTCCCAGCAGAGATCCCAGCCACCACCCTCCCAGCAGAGATCCCAGCCACCACCCTCCCAGCAGAGATCCCAGCCACCACTCTCCCAGCAGAGATCCCAGCCACCACCCTCCCAGCAGAAATACAGCCGCCACTCTCCCAGCAGAGATCCCAGCCACCACTCTCCCAGCAGAAATACCAGCCACCACTCTCCCAGCAGAGATCCCAGCCACCCTCCCAGCAGAAATACCAGCTGTCACCCTCCCAGCAGAAATACAGCCGCCACTCTCCCAGCAGAGATCCCAGCCACCACTCTCCCAGCAGAAATACCAGCCACCACTCTCCCAGCAGAAATACCAGCCACCACTCTCCCAGCAGAGATCCCAGCCACCACTCTCCCAGCAGAAATACCAGCCACCACTCTCCCAGCAGAGATCCCAGCCACCACTCTCCCAGCAGAGATCCCAGCCACCACTCTCCCAGCAGAGATACCAAGCACCACTCTCCCAGCAGAAATACAGATACCACTCTCCCAGCAGAGATCCCAGCCACCACTCTCCCAGCAGAGATCCCAGCCACCACTCTCCCAGCTGAAATACAAATACCACTCTCCCAGCAGAGATCCCAGCCACCACTCTCCCAGCAGAGATCCCAGCCACCACTCTCCCAGCAGAGATACAAAGCACCGCTCTCCCAGCAGAAATACAGATACCACTCTCCCAGCAGAGATACCAAGCACCACTCTCCCAGCAGAAATACAGATACCACTCTCCCAGCAGAGATCCCAGCCACCACTCTCCCAGCAGAGATACCAAGCACAACTCTCCCAGCAGAGATCCCAGCCACCACTCTCCCAGCAGAAATACAAATACCACTCTCCCAGCAGAGATCCCAGCCACCACTCTCCCAGCAGAGATCCCAGCCACCACTCTCCCAGCAGAGATCCCAGCCACCACTCTTCCAGCAGAGATCCCAGCTGCCACCCTCCCAGCAGAAATACAAACACCACTCTCCCAGCAGAGATCCCAGCCACCACTCTCCCGAGAGAGATCCCAGCCACCACTCTCCCAGCAGAGATCCCAGCCACCACTCTCCCAGCAGAGATCCCAGGCACCACTCTCCCAGCAGAGATCCCAACCACTCTCCCAGCAGAGATCCCAGCCACCACTCTCCCAGCAGAGATCCCAGCCACCACTCTCCCAGCAGAGATCCCAGCCGCCACTCTCCCAGCAGAAATACCAAACACAGTAGCACCCACATCGACAACGAGGAAATGCTTTGAGAGGTTGGTCATGACTAGATTGAACTCTTGTCTCAGCAAGGACCTGGACCCATTGCAGTTTGCCTGTCGCCACAATAGGTCAACGGCAGACACAATCTCAATGGCTCTTCAAACGGCTTTAGACCACCTAGACAACACAAACACCTATGTCAGGATGCTGTTCATCGACTATAGCTCAGCATTTAATACCATCATTCCAACAATCCTGATTGAGAAGTTGCAGAACATGGGCCTCTGTACCTCCTTCTGCAATTGGATCCTTGACTTCCTAACTGGAAGACCACAGTCTGTGTGGATTGGTGATAACATATCCTCTTCGCTGACGATCAACACTGGCGCACCTCAGGGGTGTGTGCTTAGCCCACTGCTCTACTCTCTGTATACACATGACTATGTAGCTTGACACAGCTCAAATACCATCTTCGAAGGGTCTCGGCCTGAAACGTCGACTGTACCTCTTCCTAGAGATGCTGCCTGGCCTGCTGCGTTTACCAGTAACTTTGATGTGTGTTGGTTGAATTTCCAGCATCTGCAGAATTCCTCGTGCCACCTTTAGTCCCTCGTTTAGTGGCTTGCAATTGCAGCCCCGGCCAGAGGAGGGCAGTGGAGAGCACAGCAGCTGCTGCGAACGTGATGAACAAAGTGGACAAGGGCTGGCCAGATCCTCTTAAAGGGAAAGCACATCTCTCAATCCCAAATCAATGGCAAACAGTGTTACAACATCATGACCAATCGTCAATCCAGTGTGCAAATGGCCATTTCATCAAAGGATTATCATTATAACAGCCCTACAGTCCCTTGAGTTTTAATTTAAGCATTGAGCCGAACAGTGTGAGGGAGCCAGATTAACGTCAGTGGGGATACAGTCAGTGACACAGGGTGCTGGGGGAGAGGAGACACAGAGGGACAGTGTGAGGGAGCTGGATTAACGTCAGTGGGGATACAGTCAGTGACACAGGGTGCTGGGGGAGAGGAGACACAGAGGGACAGTGTGAGGGAGCTGGATTAACGTCAGTGGGGATACAGTCAGTGACACAGGGTGCTGGGGGAGAGGGGTCACTGAGGGACAGTGTGAGGGAGCTGGATTAACGTCATTGGGGATACAGTCAGTGACACAGGGTGCTGGGGGAGAGGGGTCACTGAAAGCCGGTCTGAGGGAGCAGGATTAATGTCAGTGGGAATAGTCAGCGACACAGGGTGCTGGGGGAGAGGGGTCACTGAGGGACAGTGTGAAGGAGCTGGTTTAACATCAGTGGAGATACATTCAGTGACATTGGGTGCTGGGGGAGAGGGGTCACTGAGGGACAGTGTGATTAATGTCAGTGGCTCAACAGTGACACAGGATGCTGGGAGAGTGGGGGTCACTGTGGGATGGTGTGAGGGAGCTAGATTAACGTCAGTGAGGATACAGTCAGAGACACAGGGTGGTGGAGGAGAGGAGTCACTGACGGATGGTGTGAGGAAGCTTTGACAGTATCAGTAGGTATACAGACAGTGACACAGGGCAATGAGAGAGAGGGGTTGCTGAGGGACATCATCACAAAATATCTTTAACACCATTTTAGGGGCCAGCTGGGCCAGGATTAAAATTTTCTCCATCGGGTTATAGTAGAGAATAGCCTTTGAACCGTGCTAGTATAACAGACCGGATTGATATCCCTGATCCCCCTGATTGGCTGTAGTGCCTGACCCAATGAGACAAACTCTGCTCACTGCCGTCCTTCTTCTGGCTGTAGTTGATCAGAACAGAGTGACACAGAAAGGAGAACCTCTCACTTGTAGGATCTGCAAGCCATATAGAAAAAGGAGCAAGGAACAATTAGTAAAATAGGCAGTTATCACAGCACAAACCATCCTCCACAATATATTGTACTGACAGACAGAAAACTGACTGATCTGCCTCCGAGAGGTGCAGTTCCAATGAGGCAACAGGTGGGGGCGATGCTGCCACACCTTTTCAATAATGTCACGGAGACAATAATTAGATATCTGACTTTACATTGCAGTCGTGCAGTAGGGTGAGGGTTCAAACACTGTACTTGACACCACGGCTAACAAAGACCTTGATTTTGAAAGGTCTTAGTATCCAGACATGCCAATGCTCAAGTTGTCTCAGGTGTGTGTGATGGGACAGTGTAGAGGGAGCATCACTCTGAGTCTGACCCTGGGAGTGTGTGATGGGACAGTGTAGGGGGAGTTTCACTCTGTGTCTGACCCTGGGAGTGTGTGATGGGTCAGTGTAGAGGGAGCTTCACTCTGTGTCTGACCCTGGGAGTATGTGATGGGACAGTGTAGAGGGAGCTTCACTGTGTGTTTGACCCTGGGAGTATGTGATGGGACAGTGTAGAGGGAGCTTCACTGTGTGTTTGACCCTGGGAGTATGTGATGGGACAGTGTAGAGGGAGCTTCACTGTATGTCTGACCCTGGGAGTATGTGATGGGACAGTGTAGAGGGAGCTTCACTGTGTGTTTGACCCTGGGAGTGTGTGATGGGACAGTATAAAGGAGCTTCACTCTGTGTCTGACCCTGGGAGTGTGTGACGGGACAGTGCGGAGGGAGCTTCACTCTGTGTCTGACCCTGGGAGTGTGTGACGGGACAGTGCGGAGGGAGCTTCACTCTGTGTCTGACCCTGGGAGTGTGTGACGGGACAGTGCGGAGGGAGCTTCACTCTGTGTCTGACCCTGGGAGTGTGTGACGGGACAGTGCGGAGGGAGCTTCACTCTTTATCTCACCCTTTTTTTTTACAAAATTCTTTATTACAAATGTCGGTGCTATACAATATTTACAAACCCAGTGACTAACATATTTACTACACTACATACAGACAATACATCTTAAACCAATATATTGCCATCCTCATCAATGATGGCATTTACACCCCGCGGAGCCCAACGGTCCCGGAACACCTCTACGGTCGCCGTGGACTGTGCGTATTCCTTTTCAATGTTCACCCGGGCACGAACATACCCCCTAAACATAGCCAGGCAGTCCGCCCGGGGAGAACCTCCTGCCACCCTTTTCCAGGAGCCACGGATGGCAATTTTCGCCAGCCCCAGGAGCAAGTTGACAAGGACATCCTCATCCCTCTGTGCCCCCCTCCTTACTGGATGACCATATATAAATAGGGTGGGACTGAAATGCAACCAGAAGGCGAGAAGCAGCCCACGCAAAAACGCGAAAAGGGGCTGCAGCCTCACACACTCCACGTACATGTGGTACACGGTCTCCTCCAGCCCGCAGAAGTGACACGCGGCTGGGAGATCCGTGTACAGACTGAAGAACTTATTGCAGGGCACCGCTTTATGCAGCACCCTCCAGCCGAGATCCCCAAGGTGCATGGGGAGGACTCCCTTGTAAAGGGACTTCCATTGGGGACCCCCCTCACCTCCAGGTGGAAAGACCGACCGCCATGGCGTGTCGGGACGGTGGACAAAGGCGAGGAAGTGGAGGGTGTGGAGCAGCAGCCCATAAAGGTACCTCCTGCCTGCATCCCTGAATGGGATTGTGGGTGTCGATGAAAGACGGCTCAAGTTGTGTGGATTCGTCTCTCGGGTAAGGCTGCGGGGCCTGGGCCCGACGAGCAGCTCAGCTTGAGTCGATCCACACACCTGAGCCGCACCGACATCCGCTGAGGCAGGGCAAGGGTCGGCCAGGACCCCGCCCTCTGCCAGAGGAGGGGATTCCCGGCCTGAGGTAACCATGTTCCAGACTCTCAGTAGGTCCTGATAGAAGCCGGGCAGCCTCTGCAAAGCAGCACGGCTGACGCCTGCCGGTGGTAGCTGCATATCTTCGTGAAGGCAGCAGCCCCTCCGGAGGAAGAAAGTCGCCAACACGTGCCACCTGGGAGGGCGCTCGGCGTACAGGAATCTCTGCAGAGTCCTGAGGCGGAGAGCCGCCAGTCGTGTGCGTACACACACCAGCGACTGTCCGCCCTCTCCTACTGGGAGACTCAGAACCGCTGCAGAGACCCAGTGTTTCCTGTTTCCCCAGAAGAAGTCCACCAGCTTCCTCTGCATTCTCGCAACAAAAGGGGCAGGGGGGGCCAAGGTGACCATCCGGTACCACAACATGGAGGCCACCAGCTGGTTTATGACCACCACCCTGCCTCGATAGGAAAGCACCCTGAGAAGGCCTGACCAGCGCCCTAGCCGGGCCATGACCTTTGTCTCCAGGTCCTGCCAGTTCGCCAGCCAGGTCTCCCCAGAAGGACTCAGGTAGACTCCCAGATAGAGAAGACGTCTGGTGCTCCACTCAAAAGCTCTCATCTCCTCCGGCAGGGAGTCCACCTGCCACTGGCCTACTAAGAGTCCGGAACATTTCGCCCAGTTGATCCTGGCGGAGGATGCCGCCGAGAAAACATCTTGGCACTCGCGCATCCTCCGCAGGTCACAGGGGTCTGTCATCATGAGGAGTACGTCATCGGCGTAGGCCGAGAGGACGACCCTCATGTCCGGTTCGCGCAGAACCAGACCTGTCAGCCTTCGCCGAAGAAGGCCGAGGAATGGCTCGACACAGATCGCATACAGTTGACCGGACATGGGGCACCCTTGACGCACTCCTCTTCGGAAGTGGATAGGTCCTGTCAGTGATCCGTTGATCTTAACTAGGCACTCTGCGGCAGAGTACAGGAGCCGAACTCGGGCCACAAAGTGTGGTCCGAGCCCAAAAGCCTGCAGGGTGCCCAGCAGGAAACTGTGGTCCACCCGGTCAAACGCCTTCTCCTGGTCAAGAGAAAGAAACGCCGCCGGGGTCCCAGTCTCCTGGAGCAGGTGGATCAGGTCCCGTACTAGGTGGACATTGTCCTGGATGGAGCGGCCCGGGACCGTGTAAGATTGGTCAGGATGGACCACCTGTCCAATTACCGAACCCAGACGGTTGGCCATTGCCCGGGCGAAGATCTTGTAGTCCGCGCACAAGAGGGAGACCGGCCGCCAGTTCTTTAGCAGGCGGAGGTCTCCCTTCTTGGGCAGTAGGACCACAACAGCTCTTCGCCATGAGAGGGGCATTTCTCCGGTGGCTAGGCTCTCCCCTAGGACAAGGCTGTAATCATCCCCCAGGACATCCCAAAAAGCCTGATAAAACTCAACACTCAGTCCATCCAAACCAGGGGACTTGCCCCTCCGGAGTTGCCGAAGGGCAGTGGACAGCTCCTCCCGAGTCAGGGGGGCATCCAGACGCACTGCATCCTCTGGACTGACCTTAGGCAAATCCTTCCAGACCTCATTGCACGCCTCCGCATTTGACGGATCAGGCGAGAATAAGGACCGATAGAATGAACGGACCTCGTTGTTAATTCCATCAGGGTCCGTGATGGAGGAGCCATCGGCAGCCAGCAATTCCACTAGCTGCTTTTGAACTCCCCGCCACCTCTCCAACGAGTAGAAGAAGGGTGAGCCACGGTCCAAATCCTGCAGCATTTGGATCCGTGACCTCACGTACGCACCTCGGGACTGCTGAAGCTGCAAGTCCCTTAGTGCGTCCTTCTTCTCCTGGTATTCCTGCCACAGCTGCTGGTCTCCAGTGGTCGGACCGAGG
Source organism: Mobula hypostoma (assembly GCF_963921235.1). Classification (NCBI taxonomy): domain Eukaryota; kingdom Metazoa; phylum Chordata; class Chondrichthyes; order Myliobatiformes; family Myliobatidae; genus Mobula; species Mobula hypostoma. The sequence continues at coordinate 117,923,518 of NC_086101.1, forward strand.
CGGGACTCCAGGTCAAGCAACGCTCTCTCAAGCCGCTCAATCTCAGAGCCCCGCCCTTTGGTCGACCCCCTAGTGTACTCCCGACATAAAAACCGGATGTGGGCTTTGCCCACATCCCACCATAGCCGTAGGGAGCAGAACTCTCTCCGCCTCTCCTTCCAGGAGACCCAGAACGCTCGGAACGAATCCCGGAAACGGCTGTCCTCCAGCAGCCGGTTGTTAAAATGCCAATACCCGGATCCCACCCGAGGGTGTAGTGGAATAAATTCCATCCACACAAGGTGATGATCCGAGCACGACACTGGCCGCATGGAGGACGCCGACACGCGGGAGGCGTAGGCCCGAGAGATGTAAATGCGGTCTATCCTGGAACCTCCTTCTCTAGACCTTCTCGAGAAGGCGCTAGAGTTGGGGTGAAAATTCCGCCAGCTGTCCACCAAGTCAAAGGAGCCGACTAGCTCCTTTAACTTTTTTGCCGATGCTGGGTCGCGTTGGAGGCCCGAACGGTCCTCCGCCTCGAGGGTACAATTGAAATCTCCCCCGAGGATGACGCAGTCCCCAGGATCGATGGAGCTCAGCAGGGTGGACAGCTGACAGAATAGGCGCGTCTGCATCACACCGCGCCTGGGAGCGTACACATTGATAAAATGCAATGGTACGCCATCCAGGCGCACAACCAGGTGGAGCAGACGGCCGGGCACAACGTCTTGGACTCTTTCAATTACTGGCTGGAAGGTCGGGGCCAACAGGATCGCCACCCCGCTAGAAATGGAGCTGAGGTGGCTCATGTAGACCCCGCCCTGCCACTCCAGGAGCCAAGCAGACTCGTCCCCAGGGATGGTATGGGTTTCCTGCAGGAAACTCACCGTATACCGCCCATCCCTGAGGACTGAGAGATTGTTATGCCTGCGAAGAGGACCCCTGCTGCCGTTTACATTGAGACTAGCTATGGTAAGCTTCATGGCGGGAACACACTAGGTCTCAGCAGCTGCGCCCATTTCGGTGAGAGCGGAGGCGCCTTCCACCACACTGTCCGGAAAGAAAGCAAGGATACCTTTTGCTTTCCGGGCTCGAGCGGTACCAGCAACACCCTGTGACCCACCATCCCCCGTAGGAGCGAGGCTGCTTCTCCCTCTGATGTCCCTTACTAGGTCATCCAGGAAAGATTTTAGTTGCCGTCTGTCGTTCCCCACCACCGCATTCCTCTTTCCCTTTCCCTTTCGTCTGAGGATGACTCGCAGGGACCTCACCAGCCTCGGCATGCTGGGCCAGCGAAGCGAGGCTAGCTGAGGCCGGTGCTTGGCACCCTCAGAGGTGAGAATGAAATGCTTAATTTCCTCTACAGGTATCAATGGGGATTTCTCAGGAGGGGTGAGGATGTCCATTGTTTCACTATCGAAAGAGTCCCCCTCCAACCCGTCACTGCAGACAGAATCCCCATCGGCCTCCCCGCATGTTCCAATAGATGGCTGCGCCTGCGACCCACACCGCGCAGCGGGCACCTCGCTCTTACCTGCCTTCTCCACCGTCGCATCAGCCTCATCCACATTTGCGACAGTGGAGAGACAATCCCCAGGGACTCCCTGCAAGTCATTTATTGCTGGGGTCGATGTGCACAGAATATCGTCCTCCCTAGGGGGCAGGCATAGAGGGGAACCCGGCACCTTTGGTCCAAGGGATTCATAAGCCGCCTGGTGCTGAGAATGAGAGAGCTTTGCCTCGTCTCCTATTACACTATTCGGTACACTGGCCTCCAGAGAGGCGCTGACTTGTAGGTCCTGGGTGGAGGCCTCCAGGGCTGCCTCATTTGTGCAAACAGGCCTATCACAAGCCTTTTGCACAACCACACCATCTACCCCAGGACTGGTGGCTACATCTGAGGACTCAGGTTTAGAACCAACCCCTACCCGGATTCCCACCCCTTCCTGGGACTCCCCCGCATCTACATCCCCTGCCCTCTTGCGGGAACGTTCCCTTCTCCTCTTCACGCTGGAGGAGCACACAGGTGCAGGCTTCACCGATGGGGCGGCGCCTTCTGTTTCCATCGCCCCGTCTGCTTGCGCACCTCCCCGAGCCCCACGCTCCACTTCAGACGAAATGGGTGTGAGCTCTGCGGCCTCAAAGGCCCGCTTCTTACTATGTTTAGATTTCCCCTTTGCCTTCTTACTCCGCACAGACTCCACCCCGTCCCCCACCTGAACTACAGGGAGAGGAGCAGGGACCGACCCAACCGTAGAAGTAGGGACAGGGGTAGGGGTAGGGGCAGGGGCAGGGTGAGGGGCTGGGGCAGGATCACGGGCGGGGGCAGGGTCAGATGCAGGTGCAGGCGCACGCGCAGGAGTAGGATCAGGGGCAGAGGTAGCTGCGGCACTGGTGCCCGAAGTGGGCTCCCTCGGGTTCCGGGCGGCAGGACAGTCCCTCCGAAAGTGCCCCACCTCCCTGCACGCATGGCACCGTGGGCGCTCGGAGCTCCAGTACACCTGATAATCTACTCCCTCGTGCCGGACAGTAAAGCGGCCCTCAACATCGTCCTCCCTTTCCAGCTGCATGAAAACCTGACGCCGGAAAGAGATTACGGTGCGGAGGGTGCGTCTCTTAAATTTGTGTCGGATGGCAGTAATCTCCGACCTTACTTGCCCTAAACGGGCCAGTGGGGGAAGCAAGTCCTCATTTGGAATGAAAGGCTTAACATGCCCAAGCACGATACGTTGCGTGGGGGCCGTCACCAGCTCCATAGGTAAAAAGATGGTGTCCACCGTGACTCCCCTGCTTAGGGCCCGGTGCACTAGCTCTTCATTCACCAGATAGAACACCGCCTTTCCGAACTCCTTCTCGGTGGCCAGAATACCACCTTTCCCCACAAGGTCCTCCATTGCCTCCGTACACTTTTCTAGTGTCATTCCAGGGCGCAAAATACATTGCACCCCACGTTCCACCTTCACCGACCGAAACAGGGCGTTGTCCGAGGCCGGGGAGGCAGCCGCCCTTGCGTAACTCCCCGAAGGCCCGCGACTCCCTGGAGACCGGTCCGGCATGCTGGCGCTCTTTCCAGTCCGAGAATTTTGCGGCGGTGCCAGTTAGAAGTCCTGGAGCGAGTCGAATAACTGGCCGGGAAAGTTTGCAGTCGACAGTTCCTCGCTGGCTCGGCGCCAGGAAAGGCTCCGTCGGACTTGCAGAGACCCAGGCCGGGAGAGGCCGAAACGTCCTTCCAGATGCTCCGGCACCGGCACCGGCACCGACACCGGACGAAAAATCAGGAAAACAATGGAGGAGGAACGTTGCCCCGATGTCAATGGGGGGAAAACGACGGCGTTTGCCTCCGGTTTTGGAGCGAACCGGCTTACTGGCGAGTTGCCAGCGGCCGCATCTGGGAGCTACGCAGTAAGCAGCCGCCAACAAACCCAGTCCAAACCGGCAGCAAAAAACTCCACACCGAGCTTCCACGCCAACGCCGTCACTCACTCAGTTGTCCAAGAGACTTTTAGAGCCACCTCCAAAGTATTCCACGAACTTTATCCAGTAGTTTTCCTTCGATTTCTCCCAGCTCAGTCAGCACAGCTCCTCTCTGTGTCTGACCCTGGGAGTGTGTGACGGGACAGTGCAGAGGGAGCTTCACTCTTTATCTCACCCTGGGAGTGTGTGATGGGACACTACAGATGCATACTCACATACATGCATGCACTGAAGCACATGTACTCTTCCATACGCATGCACATATACATTACCAATGCACATAGACACGCACACACACGTATAATATCTACAGGAGACACCACCTCAAGATGGCAAAGACCCCACCATTCCGGCCACACCATCTTCTCACAGCTCCCATCGGGCAGGAGGTACAGAAGCCTGATGTCTCAAATCACCAGGTTCAGGTACAGCTACTTCCCTTCGACCATTCAGTTCCTAAACCAGCTGGCAAACCCTGAGCACCACTTCAGTTTAGCAACACTATGACCTCTCTGCACTACAATGGATGTTTCTTTTTGTTCAAACAGTGTTCTTTCCTGAATAGATTTGTATAAGCTCTGTTTGGATCAGTACATTGTTGGGAGGGGTATGGACGCTATCGTCCAGGTTTGGGTCAATGGGACTTTCCAGAATAACAGTTCAGCATGGACTAGATGGACCAAATGGCCTGTTCCTGTGCTCTTGTTCTCTATGGCTCTATGAGCTGTAAAGTGTGCCAGCGTCTTTATTTTCTGAGAAACTGGAAAAGGCTCAGGAACAGAAACTTGCTGTCAGCTATTCAGTTCTTGAGCCAACCTGCATAAACCTAATCACACCATTAGTGTAGCAACACTCTGACCAACATTCCCCCTAATTTGTAATGACCAGTGTGCACAAAAATCTTGTGCTGTGCAATTTTTTGCCCAGTGACAACAACATGTGGGCACTGAATAATTTCTTCAATAAAAACAGTATAAGTAAGCCAGTTCTAAAAGCTGCAGACTGATCATCGCAAACTCCACGTTGTCAACACTGTCCACGTCAGAAACTGGAAAAGGAAATGTGATTGTGTAAGATCGTGAAATACGCTTAACATGCCAACAAGGTAGAGGGTGACAACCTTTTGTGCGCAGTTTAAATTCCTTATGCGCGCTAGTAGCAAGAGATGTGTGCATGCACACTCATGCAAGCCTTAGAGGGAAGGAATATTGCAGATGACCAGTCTGCACTACAATGGGCTTTTTATATTTTTGTTCTAATCGTGTTTCTTGAAAAAATTTGATGTCATTTTTTACTGTTCTACTGTAAGCTTACCTGATGCTCTGCGTCTGTGATGCAGCTGAAAGTAAGTTTTTCATTGCACCTGTGTGCACGTGGACTTTTGCACATGACAATAAACTCCAATTTGACTTTGACGTACATGTCTGCAGAACATACACTTATGTAGACGCACACATGCACCCACACATACACGCAGATTTGAACAGGAAGGTCAGAGAGGTGCAATCACAGCTCCCACATACACACACTCTGCTATTTTTACCACTGTGCCTGTGAGATCCTCCTCACAGACCCACTCGTGAAACACACAGTTCTGGTTTCAGCTCCTTGTACCGTGCACGAGGGTCAGCAGCTTTGGCCAACAGCTCAAGCATTCGCTGCCAGACACGGCACACTCACAGTGTTACAAAACGTGCTACGGCAGTGCGCTGGATCTGCTCCCAATGGGGCTGCAGTGGGTGCAATCTCACTGGCTCTCCATTGGGCTTTGGGCCACTTGTACAACAGCATTACCTACTGTCAGGCCTTCTGCTGGGCATGGTCAACAAGGGACATTTCTTCCTAGCTGTCTATGTGATATGCAAGCCAGGGCTGGACGATATGGAGAGCAAGCTGTTGCCCAACAGGAGTTGCCAGTCAGTATTGAACTCAACGAAGGACTGCCTTAGGGCCCCCCACTCCAACCTTTACCTCAGGTTTTCTCCTGAAGCCTTCCCCATGAGTGGGTATGATCAGCAGGGCAGCAGAGGTTTGAGATCAGAGTTTTTCTTCTTCTAGATGAGCTGCCAACCACAACTGGCAAGCCCCATCTGCCCCTTCTCCTGTCAGTAGAAATGGTTCCACCAGGTTTAGTAGCTAAGCCACACTTCAAGGCCAGGAGCTGGGCTTGGTTGTCGGAGGCTATTTGAGACACACAACCATTGGGTGCATTCAATAGGTAGTGGGAGCTTATCCCCACCACTTCCCCAAGCCTATGAGAACCTTAAGGAATCTTAGAGAATACCTACTGTACATTAGGGTACTGAATACAACTTGGTACTGTCACCTCCCCTCAGGATCTGAGATGTTTCAGAAAGATTGCCCTTCATTCTTCTAAACTCCAATGAAGATAGAACTAATATCTTTAGGTGAGTACGCCCTCTCACCTCAGGAATTACGAGAGGACAGATCATCAGAATTGTTTTCTTGTCATTGGGGTAGCAAAAAGCAGTAGCCACGTCAGGCTGCGGTTTATTGATTACAGCTTGGCAATCGGCACTGTCATCCCCTCAGTACTAATCAACAAGCTTCAAATCAAAACCTCCCTCTGCAACCAGATCCTCAATTTTGTCAGTCAGTGAGAATCAGTGATAGCACCTCCTCCTCACTGACAATCAACACTAGAACACCTCAACAATGCGTGCTTGGCCCACTGCTCTCTACTCTCTCTACACCCACAGGTGCCACGGAAGCTATTACAGTTTGGACCATTACGGGGATCGGAGATCAATTCCGGAACTCTTCTGTAAGGAGTCCCTGTATGTCCTCCCCACGGGATGGATGAGGTTCCCCGGGTGCTCTGGTTTCCTCCCACAGTCCAAAGGCGTACCGGGCAGGTTAACTGGTCATTGTAAATTGTTCTGTGTGTAAATTGGGGTTAATCAGAGTTGTGGGGTTGCTGGGATGGTGCGGTTCTGACGGCCAGAATGGCCTTCTCTGTGATGTGTCGATAAATAAATAATGTCTGTGTGGCAAGGCACAGCTCAGACACCATCTATATATTTGCTGGTGACACAAATATTGTTGGCAGAATCTTCAGCAGGGTCAAGGAAACGTACAGAAGCAAATTAGATCATTGGTCAAGTGGGGTTGCAGCAACAATCTCGTTCTCAACATCAGCAAGACCAAGGAATTGATGGTGGACTTAAGGAAGGCAAAGTCTAGAGAATGCACCACAGTCCTAATCGAGGGGTCAGTGGATGAAATGGTGAGCAGATTCACTGGCCCAACGCTCCCCACCACTGAGGACATCCAAAGGCAGTGCCTCAAGAAGACGGCGTCATTAAGAAGCTCAGAGCGTCTGGCTGGTGCCCTCTTTTCATTCCTACCAAAGGGCAGGAGCTTGAAGACCCACACAACTTTTCAGGAACAGCATCTTCCCCTCTGGCATCACATTTCTGAAAGATTCATGAACTCCTGAACACTATCTCACCATTCTTCTTTTGCAAAATTTCTTTATCTATCTACCTATTTTATTTAATATTTACTTGCTTCCTTATTATTATTTATATCTCTATCCATTTATCTATCTACCTTTCTAGCCATTTATCTATTGATCTACTGCCTATTTGCCTATCTGTCTCTATCTATCTCTCTGTCTATCCATCTATCTATCTGTTTATCTATCTACCAGTCGATCTGTATATCTATCTGTCAATCCAGCTATCTATCACTCTATCTGTCTCTATCTATATCTCTATCTCTTTCTGTCCACCCATCTATCCAACTATCAATCTATCTATTTTTCTCTCTGTCTAACAATCTGTCTATCCATTGTTCTGTGTATCTCTAAATGTCTGTCTATCTGTCTATCTCTCTATCTGTCTCTATCTATCAATCTATCTACCCATCTACCTGTCTATCTATCTATCTGACCATCTATCTCTCAATCCGTTTATCTATCTATTTATCTATCTGTTTCTCTATTGACTTATCTGTCTATCTATCTAAGTATCTATCTGCCGACCATCCATCTATCTATCTATAAAATTAATCAATCTATCTATTCATGTACAGTATCGATTTGTTCTTCTCTCCATCTATCTATCTGCCCATCTATCTGTCTATCTATCTACTTAGCAATCCATCTGTCTGTAACCATCTCTCTATCTATCTGCCTATCTGTCTATGTATCTAGGTATCTATGTATATGTCTCTCAGTTTATCTATCTATCTATCTATCTATCTGTCCATCTATCTCTCAATCTATCTGCCCATCTCTCTATCCCTCTATTTGTCTATCCATCTATCACTCTATATGTCTATCTACCTAGGTATCTGTCTATCTGCCTATATATCTAACCACCTATCCAACTATCAATCTATCTGTCTACTGATCTATCTACCTACCTGCCTATCCATCTGTCTGTCTACCTATCTGTCTGTTTCTTTTTCTATCTATCTATCTCTTAATCAATCTGTCTGTCTGTTCACCTCTCTGTCTATCATGCTATCTATCTGCTTATCTATCTGAGTATCTGTCTATGTATCTAGGTATTGATCTGTTTATCTGTCTACCTATCTAACTATCTCTCTGTCCATCTGTCTATCTAACCATTCATCTATCTGTCTATCTGTCACCTGCCTATCCATCTATCTCTATCGATCTCTCTGTCTATCCATTGTTATATCTTTCTAACTCTCTCTCTCTATGTGTCCATCTCTCTATCCATCTAACCATCTATCTGTGTCTATCTATCTACCTATCTACCTATCTATCTATTTATCTCTCTATCTGTTTATCTATCTGTTTCTCTATTTACCTATCTACCTATCTATATATTTACCTATAATATCTATCAATCAATCTATCCATTTATCTATCCGTTCATCTCTCTATCTATCCAAGTGTCTGTCAGTTAGTCTATCTATCTATTTATCGCTTTCTGTCTATCTATCTGTCTGTATATTTAACTAATTATCCAAATATTAATCAATCTAACTATCTATTGATCTATCCACCTGCCTATCTATCTGAGTACTTATCTATCTGCCTGTCTCTCTGTTTCTTTCTCTCTCTATCTATTTACCTGACTATCTATCTATCTATCTATCTATCTATCTATCTATCTATCTAGGTATCTATCTGTTCACCTATCTATGTATCTGTCAATTTATCTGCCTATCTTCCTCTACAACTGCTATCTATCTGCATATATATATCTGTCTGTCTATCCACCTGTCTATCCATCTATCTACCTGTCTGTCTATTTTTCTATGTATCTGTCTATGTATTTATTTCTCTGACTGTCTGTCAATCTATATATCTATCTATCCATCTCTCTATCGGTCTGTCCCTCTGTCATTCTGTTTATCTATCTATTCAGATATTAATTGATCTATTTATCTATCTATCCATCTATCAATCTATTGATCTATCTATCTCTCTGTCTATCCATCTATCTGTCCATCTATTATCTATCTATCCATCCATCTATCTATCTACCTCTGTCTATCTGTCTATCTATCCATCTGTCTTTCTATCTTCTACATATCTAACTGTCCATATCTATCTATTAAGCTATCTCTCTATCTGTTTATCTGGTTAAATGTCCATCTATCTGTCTGTCTATCTATCCATCTCTCTATTTACCTGCTGATATGCCTATACATCTGTCTATCTGTCAATCCATCTGTCCGTCTATCTGTCTATCTATCCATCCATCTATCTCGCTATCTCTCCAGCTATCTGTCTGTCTATCTATCTATCTTTCTATCTATCTTCTACATATCTGTCTATTTCTATCTATCTATTTATCTATCTCTCTATCTGTTTATTTATCTGTTTACAACACACTGGAGGAACTCAGCAGGTCAGGCAGCATCCGTGGAAACGATCAGTCAACGTTTTGGGCCGGAACCCTTCGTCAGGACTGAAGAGGGAAGGGGCAGAGGCCCTATAAAGAAGGTGGGGGGGAGGGTGGGAAGGGAGGGGGAGGGAATTACCAGAAGTTGGAGAATTCTATGTTCATACCAAGGGGCTGGAGACTACCCAGATGGTATATGAGGTGTTGCTCCTCCAATCTGAGTTTAGTCTCATCATGGCAGTAGAGGAGGCCATGTATGGACATATCCGAATGGGAATGTGAAGCAGAGTTGAAGTGGGTGGTAACCGGGAGATCCTGTCTGTTGTGGCGGACAGAGCAGAGGTGCTCGACGAAGCAGTCCCCCAATCTACGTCGGGTTTTGCCGATGTAGAGGAGGCCGCACCGGGAGCACCGGATGCAATAGATGACCCCAACAGACTCACAAGTGAAGTGTTGCCTCACCTGGAAGGACTGTTTGGGGCCCTGAATGGTGGCAAGAGAGGAGGTGTAGGGACAGGTGTAGCATTTATGCTAACAGGGATAAGTGCCGGGTGGGAGATCCGTGGGGAGGGATGTGTGGACCAGGGAGTCACGGAGGGACTGATCCCTGCAGAAAGCAGAGAGGGGTGGAGAGGGAATGATGTGCTTAGTGGTGGGGTCCTGTTGAAGGTGGCAGAAGTTGTGGAGGATAATGTGCTGGATCCAGAGGCTGGTGGGGTGGTAGGTGAGGACAAGGGGAACTCTGTCCCTGTTGTAGTGGTGGGAGGATGGGGTGAGGGCCAAAGTGCGGGAAACGGAGGAGATGCGGGTGAGGGCATCATTGATGACGGCAGAAGGGAAATCACGATCCTTAAAGAAAGAGGACATTTGAGATGTCCTGGAATGGAAAGCCTCATCCTGGGAACAGATGCGGCAGAGACGGAGGAACTGGGAATAGGGAATGGCATTTTTGCATGTGGCAGGGTGGGAAGAGGTATAGTCGAGGTAGTTACGAGAGTCTGTGGGCTTGTAGAAGATGTCAGTGGATAGTCTGTCTCCAGAGATGGAAACCGAGAGATCGAGAAAGGGGAGAGAAGTATCCGAGATCGACCAAGTGAATTTGAGAGCTGGGTGAAAGTTTGAAGTAAAGTCGATGAAATTGACGAGCTCAGCATGGGTGCAGGAAGCAGCACCAATGTAGTCGTCAATGTACCGAAGGAAAAGTTGGGGAGCAGTACCAGAATAGGTTTGGAGCACAGACTGTTCCACATAACCAACGAAGAGGCAGGCATAGCTAGGGCCCATGCGAGTGCCCGTAGCTACACCCTTGATCTGAAGAAAGTGGGAAGAGACAAAAGAAAAGTTATTAAGTGTGAAAACTAGTTCCATCAACCGGAGGAGAGTAGTGGTTGTGGGGAACTGATGAGATCTATTATCCAGAAAGTAGCGGAGGGCTTTGAGGCCTTCTTGATGGGGAATGGAGGTGTATAAGGATTGGACATCCATAGTGAAAATGAAGCGGTCGGGACCAGGGAACTGGAAGTTATTGAAGAGGTGGAGGGCATGGGATGTATCCCAGATGTAGGTAGGGAGGGACTGAACTATGGGTGACAAAATGGAGTCCAAGTAGGCAGATACAAGTTTGGTGGGGCAGGAGCAGGCAGAAACTATGGGTCTACTGGGGCAGTCAGGCTTGTGGATCTTGGGGAGGAGGTAAAAACCGAGCAGTGCGGGGTGTGGGAATAATGAGTTCAGTGGCTGAGGATGGAAGGTCTCTGGAGTTGGTAAGGGCGGTGATGGTACAGGAGAAAATGGTTTGACGTTTTTTGGTGGGGTCCTGTTCCAGGGGTAAGTAAGTGGAGGTGTCAGAGAGCTGCCGTTTGGCCATTTGAATTCTCCAACTTCCAGTAATTCCCTCTCCCTCCCTTCCCCCCATCCCAGTTTTACTCTGCCTCCTCCCTCAGCTGCCTACTACCTCCCTCAGGGTTCTACCTCCTTCTACTACCCATTGTGCTTTCCCCTATTCCTTCTTCACCTCTCCCACCCCTTTATCTTTCCCCTTACTGGTTTTTCACCTGGAACCCACCAGCCTTCTCCTTCCCACCCTCCCCCACCTTCTTTATAGGGCCTCTGCCCCTTCCCTCTTCAGTCCTGACAAAGGGTTCCGGCCCAAGACATTGACTGATTGTTTCCATGGATGCTGCCCCACCTGCTGAGTTCCTCCAGCATGTTGTGAGTGTTGCTTTGACCCCAGCATCTGCAGAGTATTTTGCATTTATCTGTTTAAATGTCCATCTATCTGTCTATCTATCCATCTCTATATTTACCTGCTGATATGCCTATACATCTGTCTATCTGTCAATCCATCTATCTTTCTATCTGCCTCTATCTATCTAAATGTCTATCTCTCTCTCTATCCATCTATCTACCTACCTCTCTACCTGTCTAGCTATCTATGAAATCTATCAGTCTATCCATCTGTCTGTTCATCTATCTGTCTATCTCTGTCTATCTGTTTATATATCTCCCTATCTGTCTACCTGTCTGTCATCTATCTATCTCTATCTATCTGTCTATCTACATCTCCATCTGTCTGTCTATCTATTGCTCTATCTATCCATCTATCTCTCTGTCTATCTGTCTATCTATCACTCTATCTGTCTACCTACTTACCTATCTATTTATCTAATATCTAGCCACCCATCTATCTATCTATCTATCTACCTGCCAATTTACCTATACATTTGTTTATCTGTCAATCTATCTATTTATCTCTCTATCTGCCTCTATCCATCTATAAGTCTATGGCTCTCTGTATACATCCATCCATCTGTCTAAATATCTCCCTTTCTACCTATTTAGCTATCTGTCTGTCTCTATCTATCTGCCTGTCTTTCTATCTATCTAGCTACCTATCTAACTGTCTATCTATCTATATGTCTATTTATCTATCCCAGTATCTACCTCTTGAACTATCTTTTTGTTTGTGTCTATCTATCCACCTATCTGTCTATCAATCTATCTTTTTACCAATATGTCTGTCTACCTATTTATCTATCGTCTATCTATATATCTGTCTGTTGATCTATCTGTCTATCTGTCAATCCATCTAGCTATCTCTCTGTCTGCCTCTATCCATCTATGTCTATCTCTCTATCCATCCATCCATCTATCTCCCTATCTGCCTATCTAGCTATCTGTCTGTCTCTCTATCTGACTCTGTCTTTCTATCTATCTATCTATCTACCCAACTGTCTGTCTATATTTCTATTTATCTATCTGTCTATCTATCTACCTCTTGATCTATCTCTGTGTCTATCTATCTGCCTATATGTCTATCTATCTTTTTATCTATATGTCTACTTATTTATCTATCTCTCTATCTGTCTATCTATCTATCTACCTACTGATCTGATTATCTATCTGTCTATCGGTCTGTCTATCTCTCTATCTGTCTGTCTATCTATCTATCTCTGTCTATCTATCTATCTATCTGTCTGTCTTTCTATCTATCTATCTATAATTTAGTTGTTTTCATGTACTGTTGAGAAATCTGATGACAGAGAGGAAGAAGCTGTTCCTGAATTGCTGACTCTGGGTTTTCAGGGCCCTGTACCTTTCCCCCAGTGGTGATAACGAAAAGAGGCCTGTCGCAGATGGTGATGGTCCACCTTCTGGAGACATTACTGAAAACTACCGGATGCTGAAAGGCCTGAGGAGAGGGATGTGAAGAGGATGTCTCCACTCCATCAGTGGGAGAACCTAGCATCTGAGGGCACAGCCTCAGAATTGGGGGACGTCCATTTAGAACTGAGATCAGGAGGAATTTCTTCAGCCAGAAGATGGTGAATCTGTGAAATTCATTGTCACAGATGGAGAACAAGCCACTGGGTGTTCTTAAGGCAGAGATTGCTAGATTCTCGGTCAGTAAAGTAAAATTATAACATAGTTTAAAAAATTAAACACACATGTATTACCATATACAACCCTGAGATTCATTTTCTCACAAGCAATCAGAGTAAATACAAGAAACTCAATAGAATCAATGAAAAATTTCACCCAACAGGATGGACAATCACCAATGTGACAAAAAAGGAAGTGTTCAAGTACAAAAGGAAGAGAATAAAAATAATAATAATAATAATTAATAAGCAATAAATATTGAGAACATGAGATGAAGGGTCCTTGAGAATTAGTCATAGGCTGTGGACGATAATGGGGCAAATGTAGTTGAGTGAAGTGATCCCCTCTGGTTCAAGAACCTGATGGTTGAGGGGTTATAACTGTCCCTGACCCTGGTGGTGTGGATTCTAAGGCTCCTATATCGACTTCCTGATGGCAGCAGCGAGAGGAGAGCATGTCTTGGGTGGCAGGGGGGTCCTTGATGATGGATGCTGCTTTCCTACAACAGCACTCCATGTAGGTGTGCTCAATGGTGGGGTGGACTTCACCCGTGATGGACTGGGTCATATCCATTACCTTTTGTAGGCTCTTCTGTTGGAGGGCATTGGTGTTTCCATAGCAGGTTGTGACGCAACCAGTCAATATACTCTCCACCGCATACCTATAAAAAGTTTGTCAAAGTTTTAGATGACATGCTGAAACTTTGTAAACTTCTAAGGAAGTAGAGCTGCTGCTGTGCTTTCTTCACAATGGCACTTATGTGCTGGGCCAAGGACAGATCCTCTGAAATGATAACGCTGAGGAATTTAAAGTTGCCGACCCTCTCCACCTCTGATCCCCTGATGAGGACTGGCTCATGGCCTTCCAGTTTACTCCTCCTGAAGTTAATAATCATCTCCTTGGCCTTGCTGACATTAAGTGAGAGGTTATTGTTCTGGCACCACTCAGCCAGATTTTCAGTCTCCCTCCTATATGCTGACTCACCACCACCTTAGATTCAGCCTTCAACAGCAGAGTCATCGACAAGCTTAAATATGTCATCAGAGCTGTGCTTAGCCACACAGTCATTAGTGTAAAGCGAGTAGAGCAGGGGTCTAAGCTATGCTAATGGGGATTGTTGTTCCCAATCCAATCTGACTTGGCTCTGTAAGTGAGGAAATCGAGGATCCAGTTGCACAAGGAGCTTTCAAAAGCTCCATGGTCCTGAAGCTTATTGATTAGTTTTGAGGGAATGATGGTATGGAATGCCGAGCTGTAGTCAATGGAGAGCATCCTGATGTTTGCATCTTTGCTGTCCAGATGTTCCAGGGTTGGTAGAAGAGCCAATGAAATGGCATTTGCTGTGGACCTGTTGCTCTTGTAGGCAAATTTGAGCAGATCTAAGGCAGGAGTTGATATGTTTCATCACCAACATCTGAAATTACTGCATCACAGTTGATGTAAGTGCTGCTGGATGACAGTCATTGAGGCAGACCACGTTATTCTTAGACTTGGACTTAGACCTGCTTGACATAAGTGGTTACCTCAGCCTGCTGAAGTGAGAGGTTAAATATATCAGCGAATACTCCAACCAGTTGATCAGCATAGGTCATTAGTACTTGATTAGTTACCCCGTCTGGGATTCACATAAGAACATAAGAATTAGGAGCAGGAGTCGGCCATCTGGCCCGTCGAGCCTAATCTGCCATTCAATAAGATCATGGCTGATCTGGCCATGGACTCATCTCCAGCTACCGGCCTTTTCACCATAACTCTTAATTCCCCTACTATGCAAAAATCTATCTGACCTTGTCTTAAAGATATTTACGGAGGAAGCCTCCACTGCTTCATTGGGCAGAGAATTCCACAGATTCACCACTGTCTGGGAAAAGCAGTTCCTCCTCATCTCCATCCTAAATCTACTCCCCCGAATCTTGAGGTTATGTCCCCTAGTTCTAGACTCAACCTACCAGTGGAAACAACTTTCCTACCTCTATCTTACCTGTTGCTTCATAATTTTATATGTTTCTATAAGATTTCCTCTCATTCTTCTGAATTCCAGTGAGTACAGTCCCAGGCGACTCAATCCCTCCTCCTAGTCTAATCCCCTCATCTCTGGAATCAACCTGGTGAGCCTCCTCTGCACTGCCTCCGAAGCCAGTATATCCTTCCTCAAGTAAGGAGACCTGAACTGCATGCAGTACTCCAGGTGCGGCCTCACCAGTACCCTGTACAGTTACAACATAACCTCCCTGGTCTTAAATTCAATCCCTCTGGCAATGAAGGCCAACATTCCATTTGCCTTCTTGATAGCCTGCACCTGCAAACCAACCTTTCGTGATTCATACACAAGCACTCCCAAGTCCCTCTGTACAGCAGCATGCTGCAATTTTTTACCATTTAAATAATAATCTGCTCTTTCATTTTTTCTTCCAAAGTGGATGATCTCACATTGTATTCCATCTGCCAGAACTTTGCCCACTCACTTAACCTATCTATAACTCACTGCAGACTCTCCATTTCTTCTGCACAATTTGCTCTTCCGCTCAATTTAGGATCGTTAGCAAACTTAGATACACTACACTCGGTCCCTTCTTCTAGATTGTTAATGTATATCGTGAACAGTTGCAGGCCCAACACCAACCCATGCTCACCACTGATTGCCAACCAGAGTAACACCCATGTATCCTAACTCTCTGCTTTCTATGGTTACCCTCCTGAAAGATTCTGTCTCTTTGGCCTCAGGGACCAAAATCACAGGGTCAATGGGGGCTGTGGAGTTTGCAAAACTGCCTCCATGTTCTGCGAGTCAAAGTGAGCATAAAAGACATTGCATTCATCTGAGAGTGAAGCCTTGTCACAAATGCCGCTTGGTTTCACTTTGCAGCAGGTGATAGCATTCAAGCCCTGCCACAGCTGCTAAGCACTCTTCAGTAATTCAAATTTGGTCTGGAATTGAGATGGCTGTCCAGGGATGGTACATGGACCCCTTGCATCTAACTTGGTCACCAGACCTGAATGCCACTGACCTAGCCCTCAGGAGATTGTGGATCTCATGGTTCATCCAGGGCCTCTGAAAGAGGACCTATCTACAGCTATGGGGAGAAAGTGGGAGAAAATAAATCCTAACATACACCAACTTTAGAGTGAAGGGAAGTGGTGGAGTGGTGTTAGTGAGGAGGGTGGTCATGATTGATCAAGACTGAGAACCCTACCCAAGCCAAGAGCCCAAAACCCAATCATTCCTCTTGCCCTACTTTGAGCAGAGGAGGTAGGACAATACTATGGACTTGTTAATCAAATTGACCCTAAATTCCAATCTCCCAGATGTGCTAAAGCCCACATTTGTGAGAGCTGAGGGGATCATAACAAGAACACTTTCTGCAAGACCTATTTAACACAAAAGCCTGGGTATCCCACCCTTAGCCAAGCATTGAAAAAAGATAAAGAAGATTAAAGATCTGCTTTATTGGTCTCATGCATATTGAAACAGTCAGCTCAGATTAGCAACAACATTTTCTCTACAATCTCTGTCAGCACAAATGCACCACCAGGCTGTGTGCTTAGTCCCCTGCACTACCCGCTTTACACCTTTGACTGTGTGGCTAAGCACAGCTCCAATGCCATAAACAAGTTTACTGATGTCACCACTGTTGTAGGCTGAATCAAAGGTGGAGATGAATCAGCAGAAAGGAGGGAGAATGAAAATCTGACTGAGTGCTTTCATAGCAAACAACCTCTCACTCAATGTCAGCAAGAAAAAGGAGCTGATTATTGAAAACAGGAGGTCCATGAGTCAGTCCTCATCGGTGAATCAGAGGTGGAGAGGGTCAGCAACTTTAAATTCATGGCTGTCACTATTTCAGAGGACCTGCCCTGAGCCCAGCACATAAGTACAATTACGAAGAAAGCACGGCAACACCTCTACTCCCTTAGGAGTTTGCGGAGATTTGGCATGGCATCTAAAACTTTGACAAATTTCGATAAATGTGTAGTGGAGAGTATATTGACTGGCTGCATCATAGACTGGTATAGAAATACCAATGCCCTGGAACAGAAAATCCTACAAAAGGTGGTGGAGACAGCACGTTAAAGACCCCCTTCCCACCCCACCACTGAGCACATCCACAGTTGATAAGGTGCCACACATGAGGCTGCTTAACAAGATAGCATTATGGTATTACAGAAAGATACTGGCATGGATAGATGAATGGCTGACAGACAGGAGGAAGTGAGTAGGAATAAAGGGGACCTTTTCCGGTTGGCTGCCAGTGACTAGTGATATTTCTCAGGGGTCAGTATTGGGACCGCTGCTTTTCACATTGTTTGTCAATGACTTGGGTAATGGAATTGATGGTTTAGTGGCAAAATTTGCAGATGATACAAAGATAGGTGGAGGGGTAGGTAGTGCTGAGGAAGCAATGCAATTGCAGCAAGACTTCAACAAATTGGAAGAATGGGCAAAAATGTGGCAGATGAAATGCAGTGTTAGAAAATGTACGATAATGCACTTTGGTAAAAGGAAA
Source organism: Mobula hypostoma (assembly GCF_963921235.1). Classification (NCBI taxonomy): domain Eukaryota; kingdom Metazoa; phylum Chordata; class Chondrichthyes; order Myliobatiformes; family Myliobatidae; genus Mobula; species Mobula hypostoma. Next base: position 117,941,204 of record NC_086101.1, read on the forward strand.
AATCGTGTGGACTGTTATCTAAACAGGGAGAAAGTTCAAACATCAGAGGTGCAGTGGGACATAGGAGTTGTCATGCAAGACTCCCAGAAGGTTAATTTACAGGTTGAGTCTGTGGTAAAGAAAACTAATTCAATGTTGGCATTATTTTCAAGGGGAATAGAATATAAAAACAAGAAGATAATGCTGAGGCTTTATAAGACACTAGTCAGGCTGCACTTGGAGTATTGCCAACAGTTTTAGGCCCCATATCTTAGAAAGGATGTGTTGTCATTGGAGAGAGTCCAGAGGAGGTTCACAAGGATGATTCTGGGAATGAAGGGATTAAAATATGAGGAGTGTTTGGCAGCTTTGGGCCTGTACTCACTGGAATTTAGAAGAATGTGGAGGATCTCATTGAAACCTACTAAATGTTGAAAGGACTAGATAGGGTGGGTATGGAGAGGATGTTTCCTATGGTGGGGGCATCCAGAAATAGAGGGCACAGCCTCAAAATTGAGGGGCAACCTTTTAGAACAGAGCTAAGGAGAAATCATTTTAGCCAGAGAGTAGTGAAGCTGTGGAATGTTCTGCCACAGACTGTGGTGGAGGCCAAGTTCATGGGTATATTTAAGATGGAAGTTGGTAGTTTCCTGATTGATCAGGGCATCAAAGTATATGGCGAGAAGGCAGGTTGGGGTTGAGTGGGATCTGGGATCAGCCATGATGGAATGGTGGAGCAGACTCGATGGGCTGAAAGGCCTAATGCTACTCCTATGTCTTATGTTCTTATAGTTTTACATGAAACACTATTGCAGGAAAGCAGCATCCATTATCAGGAACCCCCCACCCCCCCTGCCACTACCCAGAACATGCTCACTTCTCACTGCTGCCATCAGAAAGAAGGTACAAGAGTGTCAGGACTCGCACCTCCAGGTCAGGAACAGTTATTACCTCTCAACCATCAGGCCCTTGAACCAAAGGAGATAACTTCACTCAACTTCGCCTGCCCCATACTGAACTATTCCCATAACTAATAGACTCACTTTCAAGGACTCTTCAGAATCAGAATCAGGATCAGGTTTATTATCACCGTATGTGACGTGAAATGTGTTAACTTAGCAGCAGCAGTTCAATGTAATACATAACCTAGCAGAGAGAGAAAAAAAAATAAAACATAATAAATAAACAAGTAAATAAATTACATATATTGAATAGATTATTAAAAATATGCAAAAACAGAAATACTGTATATTAAAAAAGTGAGTAGTGTCCAAAGCTTCAGAATCCGTTCAGGAATCGAATGGGCAGAGGAGAAGAAGCTGTTCCTGAATCACTGAGTGTGTGCCTTCAGGCTTCTGTATCTCCTACCTGATGGTAACAGTGAGAAAAGGTCATGCTCTGGGTGCTGGAGGTCCTTCATAATGGATGCTGCCTTTCTGAGATACCGCTCCCTAAAGATGTTCTGGGTACTTTGTAGGCTAATGCCCAAGATGTACATAGCTGACTAGATTTACAGCCTTCTGCAGCTTCTTTCGGTCCTGTGCAGTAGCCCCTCCATACCAGGCAGTGATGCAGCCTGTCAGTATGCTCTCCACGGTACTATAGAAGTTTTTGAGTGTATTTGTTGACATGCCAAATCGCTTCAAACTCCTAATAAAGTATAGCCGATGTCTTGCCTTCTTTATGACTACATCAATATGTCGGGACCAGATTAGATCCTCAGAGATCTTGACACCCAGGAACTTGAAGCTGCTCACTCTCTCCACTTCTGATCCCTCTATGAGGATTGGTATGTGTTCCTTCATCTTACTCTTCCTGAAGTTCACAATCAGCTCTTTCGTTTTACTGACATTGAGTTCCAGATTGTTGCTGTGGCACCACTCCACTAGTTGGCATATCTCACTCCCGTACGCCCTCTCATCACCACCTGAGATTCTACCAACAATGTTTGTATCGTCAGCAAATTTGTAAATGGTATTTGAGCTATGCCTGGCCACACAGTCATGTGTATACAGAGAGTAGAGCAGTGGGCTAAGCACACACCCCTGAGGTGCACCAGTGTTGATCGTCAGCGAAGAGGATATGTTATCACCAATCCGCACAGACTGTGGTCTTCCGGTTAGGAAGTCGAGGATACAATTGCATAGGAAGGTACAGAAGCCCAGGTTCTGTAGCTTCTCAATCAGCATTGTGGGAATGATGGTATTAAATGCTGAGCTATAGTCGATGAACAGCGTAGGTGTTTGTGTTGTCCAGGTGGTCTAAGGCAGTGTGAAGAGAGCCATGGAGATTGTGTCTACCGTTGACCTATTGTGGTGATAGGCAAATTGCAATGGGTCCAGGTACTTGCTGAGGCAGGAGTTCAGTCTAGTCATAACCAACCTCTCAAAGCATTTCATCACTGTCGTTGTGAGTGCTGGGCAATAGTCGTTAAGGCAGCCCACATTATTTTTCTTTGGCTCTGGTATAATTGTTGCCTTTTTGAAGCAAGTGAGAACTCCTGCCCGTAGCAGTGAGAGGTTGAAAGTGTCCTTGTATACTCCTGCTAGTTGGTTGGCTCAGGTTTTCAGAGCCTTACCAGGTACTCCATTGGGACCTTCTGCCTTGCGAGGGTTCACTCTCTTCAAAGACAGTCTAACATCGATCTCTGAGACAGAGATCACAGGGCCATCAGGTGTAGCAGGACATGTTCTTGATATTTATTACTTATTCATTTATTATTATTATTATTATTATTATTTCTTCTTTTTACATTTGCACAGTTTGTTGTCTTCTGCACTCTGGTTGAACACCCCAGTTGGGTGGTCTTTCATTGATTCTGTTATAGTTATTATTCCTTAGATTTGTTGAGGATGCCCACCAGAAAATGAACCTCAGGTTTGTATATGGTGACATACTGTATATGTACTTCGACAATAAAACTTACTTTGAACTTTGAAACATACAGTGAAGTGCGCCGTTCTCGTCAATGACCAACATAGTCCGAGGACGGTTGGAAGCAGCCCGCAAGGTGTCGCCATGCTTCCGGTAGTAATGAAGCATGCCTACAATTTACTAATTGGTACTTCTTTAGATTGTGGGAGGAAACCCAAAACACACGCGGTCACAGGGAGAACGTACAAATTCCTTACAGCGGCGGGAATTGAACCCTGATCACTGGAGCTGAAAGGCGTTATGCAAATCCACTATTTTACCATGTCGTCCTGTCCAACCCTTGTCAACTGATCAAATCCCTGCCCCAGACACAGACAAAATTTTTTTTTAATTACTTTCAGCAATCAACATCGCACTGGCTCTGCTATTAGGGAACGGGACAGGGCAGGTGACAGAAGTTCGTGTAGGGGAACAATTTGTATCCAGTGGCCACAAAGCCATTAGTTTCAAAGTAAATATGCAAAAAGATAGGTCTGGTCTGTGGGTTGAGATTCTCAATTGGAAAAAAGCCAATTTTGATAGTATCAGAAATTGTCTAGCAAGTGTAGGTTGGGAGAGGCTGTTGTCTGGCAAAGGTATACTTGGAAAGTGGGAGGCCTTCAAAAATGAAATTTTGAGAATACAAAGCTTATATGTGCCTGTTGGAATAAAATGTAAAGATAACAGGTGCACGGCCTCAAGAGATATTGAGGCCTCATTTAAGAGAAAAAAGGAGATGCATAGCAGGTATAGGGAGTTAGGAACAATTGAGGTGCTTATGGATTATGGATTATAAGAAATGCAAGAAAACACAATGCGGGCGGCCTCTCTGGTGAATGATATCTGTAATCTGTCAAGTAGGGGCCTGGCACAATTCTGATTTGATGGAGACAGACATGAGAGTACAACGGAACATCTGGAGAAACTTCTGAAATGCCCACTTTGCTGCTGCTGCTACTGTGTGGTAACCGGAATCTCCGGAGCAAAAGGCCCCGAATCCTCGGCTTTGCTTGTTTCAGCAGCCGGGGCGAGGTCGAAGGCACTCGGCAGAGGATGATGCTCGGGAGGTTGTATTGGAGGGGCTGGTTGGAGGCTCAAAGTTTTCGGATGGACGGACTCAGTGTCGGCTGTGGTCGGGTGCTTCCAATGCATCGGCAGTTGTTGGTGCCTGAAGGTTTATGGCAGGGAGTTTCTCCCTTTTGCCACCTGCTATCGGGGACTTGGGAGTCGATCGAGACTTGAGACTTTCTTTTACAGTGCCCATGGTCTGTTCTTTATCAAATTATGGTATTGCTTTGCACTGCTGTAACTATATGTTATAATTATGTGGTTCTGACAGTGTTAGTCTTTGGTTTGTCTTGTTTTTCTGTGATATCACTCTGGAGGAACATTGTATCATTTCTTAATGCATGTATGCATTTCTAAATAACAATAAAAGAGGACTGAGTGTTCTCATAATCTAAAAAAAAAGAAAGAAATCAGGAGGGCTAAAAGGAGGCATGAAGTTGCTCTAGCAGACAAAGTGAAGGAGATTCTACAGATATGTTAAGAGCAAAAGAATTACAAGGGATAACATTGGTCCTCTGGAAGACCAGAATGATAATATGTATATGAAGCCAAAAGCGATGGGGGGGACTTTAACTGGATTTTTTGCATCCATATTTACTCAGGAGACAGACACAGAATTTATAGAAGTAAGGCAAAGTGACATCAACTTCAAGGACCCTGTGCAACTTACAAAGAAGGAGGTGTTTACTACCCTGAGGCAAATCAGGGTGGATAAATGCCCAGGGCCTGACAAGGTGTTCTCTCGGAACTGATGGGAGGCAAGTCCAGAAATTGCCGAGGCCCTAGAGGAGGTGTTTAAAACATTCTTGGTGACAGCAGAGGTACCAGAGGATTGGAGGATAGCCAATGTTGTTCCGCTGTTTCAAAAAGGCTCCAAACAGAAACCAGGAGATAATAGGCCAGAGAGTCTGAGATAAGTTGTGGGAGTTATTGGAAGATATTCTAAAGGGACCAGATATGTAAGTATTTGGATGGACTTGGACTGATTAAGGATAGTCAACATGGCTTTGTGCATCGTCGGTCATGTCTAACCAACCTTATGGAGACTTTCGAGAAAGTTTCCAGGAAAGTTGATGAAGGCAAGGCAGTGGATATTGTCTACATGGATGTTACAAAGGCAAGGTCTCACATGGGAGGCTGGTGAAGAAGTTTCGGTCACTCAGCATTCAGGATGAGGTAGTAAATTGGATTAGACATTGGCTTTGTGGGGGAATCCAACGATTGGTAGTAGCAGCTTGCCTCTCTGACTGGAGGCCTGTGACTAGTGGTGTGCCACAGGGATTGGAGCTGGGTCCTTTGTTGTTTGTCATCCATATCAATGATTTGCAAGGTAACGTGCCCAACTGGATCAGCAAATTTGCAGATGACACCAAGATTGGGGTTGTAGACGACAGTGAGGAAGGCTACCATGGCTTGCAGGGGGATCTGCATCAGCTGGAAAAATGGGCTGAAAAATGGCAGATGGAATTTAATGCATACAAGTGCGAGGCTTTGCAACCGGGGTAGGTCTTACACAGTGAACAGTAGGGTAGGGCACTGAGATGTGTGGTAGAACAAAGGGATCTGGGAATACAGGTCCATAATTAATTGAAAGTGGCATCACAAACAGATAGAGTCATAAAGAAAGTTTTTGGCACATAGGCCTTCACAAATCAATGTATTGAGAACAGGAGATTGGATGTTATGTTGAAGTTGTGTAACATATTGGTGAAGCCTAATTTGGAGTATTGTGCGCAGTTCTGGTCACCTACCTACAGGAAAGATGTAAACAAGATGTTGAAAAAGTACAGAGAAAATTTACAAGGATGTTGCCAGATCTGGAGGACCCAAGTTATAAGGGAAGATCAAATAGGTTAGGACTTAATTCCCTGGAACGTAGAAGATTGAAGGAAGACTTGATAGAGGTATACAAAATTATGAGGGGTATAGATAGGGCAAATGCAAGCAGGCTTTTTCCACCACGGTTGGGTGGGACTACAACCAGAGGTCATGGGTTAGGGTGACAGGTAAGAAGTTTAAAGAGACTGTGACGAGAATACACATAAATTAAGATGTTTGATGGCCTGGGATAGCACCAGTGGCATCAGCAGTTGGTCCGGCACCTGTCCTCAGGGGAGGGAGAGATAAGGCACACAATGAAGCAGCATTTGCAGGTGTTAATGAAGGAGCCATCAGTCTGGGTATTGTCAAGATCGGCTCCCCCTTTGAACCCTGAACTGTTTGAAGTGATGGACAGGCGATACCCCAGCAGGGGGATAAAAAGGGACAGGTTCGCTAAGGCAGGACACACACGACACTCGAGGTAACGAGACCCTGGAAGCAGTGCGCCTCTCACGAGTCGGTGGGAAGTACCAGGCCACAAACGCACAGGGTGGAAAGGTACGATCAGCGGGAACCCGGTGTGGGTTCGCCCTTGCTTGGGTGCCGGGTTCACTGCAGAGGATCGACCGCATCTGGAGGAGGGATCACAGTCGGTGACCCCAGATGACATCACAAAGGACTCGCCCGAAAGCTGCTTGTGAGCAATATCGCAGGTCTGTGAGTGGAAGCAGTTCTGAATGATCAGTCGTTCTCGTTCTCTCTCTCCCTCCCCCCACGTTGTCCATCGCCATGGCAACGATTACTACGAACTGAACTAAATTGGACTGAACTTTGTGTCACTTTGAAATTGGTCATTTACCCCTAGACAACGATAGAACTTGATTGATGCTGTTATCTTAATTCTGTGCACATGTGTGTTTATCATTGCTGAACTATTGCATTTATTATCCTTTCGATTACTGTGTTGCTTGTTTCTTTAATAAAACTTTCTTAGTTCTGGTAATCCAGACTCCAACTGAGTGATCCATTTCTGCTGGTTTGGCAACCCAGTTACGGGGTACATAACATAAGTGGGGTTCTCGTCCGCGATTTTGAACGCTAAATTTGGGACGGAGTAAATTGATTGGGTTAAAAGACAAACAGCAGAAATGGAGGCTGAGGAATTTATAAAGGCGCCGACCTTGGAGGCAGTAGAGGATGCCAGGAAATCGGAATTGCTAGCTGTGGCCAAACGGTTGAATCTTGCTAAGGGGAAGTCGACAATGAGGAGAGAGGAGATACACAGAGCTATCGTAGAGCACTATGTATCAAAAGGTGTGTTTCCCCAAGGCGAGCTGGGGGTGGTGTCTATTGAAAAACCTGCTGGAGACGCAGTACAGGTGCAACTTGAAAAACTGAGACTCGAGCACGAGTTCCGGGTACGGCAGTTGGAGCGAGAAGAGAAAGAGAGGGACAGACAGTTACAGCGAGAAGAGCAGAAGAGAGAGTTAGAAAGGCAAGAGAGAGAGAGACAGTTGGAGAGAGAAGAGAAAGAGAGAGAGTTAGAAAGGAAAGAGAGAGAGGCAGTTGGAGTGAGAAGAGACGCAGTTGGAGAAACAGAGGGAAAGGGAATTCGAGCTGGAGAAGTTAAAGTTAAGGGCAGAGCAGGGGCTCGTGCCGAACCAAGGTGGAGGGTTCCGGGCGACCCAGGAGGTTAGGCTGGTTCCCCCATTTGACGATACCGACGTGGATTGGTACTTCCTCCATTTCGAAAAAGTGGCTATAAGTCAGGACTGGCCGAGGGATAAGTGGGCTGTTTTACTTCAGAGTGTACTGAAAGGGAAAGCCCAAGAAGCTTACTCAGTTTTGTCCGCGGAAGATGCCCAGAGGTATGAGGTGGTGAAAGAGGCCATCCTCAGGATTTATGATTTGGTCCCGGAGGCGGTATGCCAGAGGTTCCGGAATGCGAGGAAGCAGTGGGACCGCACGTATTTGGAGTTTGCCCCTGAGATGCAGACATATTGTGAGCGTTGGTGCGCCTCAAAGGGGGTAGAGGGGGCTTATGACACACTGCTACAGCTGATCCTGATTGAGCAGTTTAAAGGTTGTGTCCCTGAGGGTATGAGACCCTACCTTGATGAGAAGGAGGCAGCCACGTTAGCCGCAACTGCTAAGTTAGCGGATGAGTATGCGTTGACACATAAAATGAAGTTTGCCCTGAGTAAAGGCTACCAAAAGGGTAGTCAGGACGGCGGGGAGAGTCCGCCGGAAAAGTCAGAAAGTAAGCCGGGGACTAGTGAGAAGGATAAGGTAGACCGGGAGCAGTCTGGCAGGAAGTCCCCTGGGGTCGTCTGTTATAATTGCGGGGAAGTCGGACACTTTGCGTCCAGGTGCTTTGCCCCAAAGAAGGAGACGGGAAAAGGGAAGACAGCGATTTTGACTGGCTGTATCGAGCTGGTACACGAACCGCTAGGGAAGGACAGGTCTGCCAAAGTTCAGGAAGGGCGCGAGAAGTTTATCTCGGCCGGATTGGTGTCAGTGAAGGAGGGGTTAAAACCAGTTCCAGTGCGGATCTGGAGAGACACGGGAGCGTGTCAGTCACTAATACTGAAGAGTGTATTAGAGTTTAGCTCAGAGACCCAGACTGGGCAGGTAGAGGTCAAAGGTGTTGGGGAAGGGACAGAGTCGGTCCCTTTGCACCTGATACACTTACAAAGCAACCTGGTCTCTGGACTAGTCACGATCGGGGTGAGGTCCGAATTACCGATGAATGGCGTGGAAGTCTTGCTCGGTAATGACATCGCCGGGGGAATCGTGTTCCCAGTCGTGAGATTGACAGGTCAGCCTGCCAGCATTGAGGCCCCACCCATGGACACAGGTTCATCATGGGGCTGCGGTAGTGAATTTAGCTGCAGTGGTAAATTTAGCTGAAATGTTTCTGCCAACCTTGTACGAGAAGGGAGTAGAAAATGAAAAGAAGGAGTGTAGTGAGACAAGAGGTAGTGAGGGTGCCGGGTTCACTGCAGAGGATCGACCGCATCTGGAGGAGGGGTCACAGTCGGTGACCCCAGGTGACATCACGAAGGACTCGCCCGAAAGCTGCTTGTGAGCAATATCGCAGGTCTGTGAGTGAAAGCCGTTCTGAATGATCAGTCGTTCTTGTTCTCTCTCTCCCTCCCCCCACATTGTCCATTGCCATGGCAACGATTACTGCGAACTGAACTTTGTGTCACTTTGAAATTGGTCATTTACCCCTAGACAATGATAGAGCTTGATTGATGCTGTTATCTTAATTCTGTGCACATGTGTGCTTATCATTGCTGAACTGTTGCATTTATTATCCTTTCGATTACTGTGTTGCTTGTTTCTTTAATAAAACTTTCTTAGTTCTAGTAATTCAGACTCCAACTGAGTGATCCATTTCTGCTGGTTTGGCAACCCAGTTACGGGGTACGTAACAAGACCGTGAGGGGAAACTTCTTCACTCAGAGGGTTGTGAGAAGGTGGAATGAACTGCCAGCACAAGTGGTGAATGAGAGCTCAATTTCAATGTTTAAGAGAAGTTTGGGTATTTACATGGATGGTAAGGATATGGAGGGTTATGGTCCCTGTGCAGGCCGGTGTGAGTAGGCAACTTAAATGGTTTTGGCATTGACTAGATGGGCCAAAGGGCCTGTTTCTGTACTGTACTTCTCTATGATTCTCTGTCTCTCTCATGGAAACTACATATTCTTCCTTAAGCATCTGTGAAGATTTGTTTTTTTTTCCCATGAGGATTCTCTCAAACATCTGCAGATGTGTTACAGAAAGTATCCTGAGGCATTTTATCTCTGCCTGGGATGTCAGCTGCTCTGCTCTGAACTGTCAGGACTCACAGAGAGTGATAAACACTGCCCCGTCTGTCACAGGCTCGTCACTCCCTTCCGTACAGTCTAGTTTCACCATGCATTGCTCCAGGAAGATCTAACAGTATCGTTGGGGATGCCTGCCCCCCAAAACCTTGCTCATTTCCTTTTCTCCCTTCTATCATCCCAGATAGGTGGCTGGGTAGAGATAAGTCTCTCCCAAATGAGGTGCAAGGCACTCCTTCCCTCCGCTAGCCTGCAAGTCACCTTTGGGCAAGGTGTAGCACTTTCTTAGCCCCACAATCAGGGTCACGTGATGCCATGGGAGCGGGTGGTGGATGGTCGGATGAGCAGCTGGTGCATATCACAAGTCCTGGTTATGTGACCACTGACGTCAGGTAGACAATCTCTGAAGTGTATTGATAATGGCTGGGGTCACCCATCCAGTAAAGTTATTGCTCAGAAGAAGGCGATGGACAAATCACTTCTGTAGAAAAATCTGCCAAGAACAATCATGGTCAAGACCATCATCGCCCACGTCATACTGACACAGCAGAAAACAAATGAACAAATGAATCATCCAGTAGGAGATACAAAAACTTGAAAGCTTGGATGACCAGACTCAAGAATAGCTTCTTCCCCACTGCTGTTAGAGTCCTGAACCAGTCACCTCTCTCACATCCCCCTTCCTTGTGGGGCTGCCATGTTCTCAGGCCCTTTCCCTGTTATAGTCAGTTTTTGCATCACCTCAGACTGCACTACGCGTCATGTGGGGGTTGGTTTATTTGCCAGTCGAAAGCCGCCTCTGTTGTGTCAGTCATTGATTGGCCATTCAAAGGATGTGGCCGCTCTTTCCCATTGGAAGGCTTGCACACCATGGCAACGGTTTCTGGTTCCGGGAGTCTCAGGTGTGTAAGAATAGCACGTTTAAGAGACTCGCACTCTTTCCTTCGTCTCCAGAGGCCGACTCAGGCTGAACTCACGAGCAGCACTGAAGGAGCATTGAGAAAGAGCGTAGCAGACATAGAGGGGATCCCTCTGTATCTTTAGTTAAGTATTCATTTGTAGCATAGAAACATAGAAAATAGGTGCAGGATTAGGCCATTCAGCCCTTCGAGTCTGCACCACCATTCAGTATGATCATGGCTGATCATCCAAGTCAGAACCCTGTACTTGCCTTCTCTCCATACGCCCTGATCCCTTTAGCCACAAAGGTCATATCTAATTCCCTCTTCAATATAGCTAATGAACTGGCCTCAACTGTTTCCTGTGCCCCAACATCGGGAACAATCTTCCTGCATCTAGCCTGTCCAATCCCTTCAGAATTTTATATGTTTCAATAAGATCCCCCCTCAATCTTCTAAATTCCAGCGATTATAAGCCTCGTCCATCCAGTCTTTCATTATATGAAAGTCCTGCCATCCCAGGAATCAATCTGGTGAACCTTCTTTGTACTCCCTCTATGGCAAGAATGTCTTTCCTAAGATTAGGGGACCAAAACTGCACACAATACTCCAGGTGTGGTCTCACCAAGGCCTTGTACAACTGCAGTAGTACCACCCTGCTCCTGTACTCGAATCCTCTTGCTATGAATGCCAGCATACCATGCGCCTTTTTCACCGCCTGCTGTACCTGCATGCCCACTTTCAATGACTGGTGTATAATGACACCCAGGTCTCGTTGCACCTCCCCTTTTCCTAATCGGCCACCATTCAGATAATAATCTGTTTTCCTGTTTTTGCCACCAAAGTGGATAAACTCACATTTATCCACATTAAATTGCATCTGCCATGAATTTGCCCACTCACCTAACCTATCCAAGTCACCCTGCATCCTCTTAGCATCCTTCTCACAGCTAACACTGCCGCCCAGCTTCGTGTCATCCGCAAACTTGGAGATGCTGCATTTAATTCCCTCATCTAAGTCATTAATATATATTGTAAACAACTGGGGTCCCAGCACTGAGCCTTGCGGTACCCCACTAGTCACTGCCTGCCATTCTGAAAAGGTCCTGTTTATTCCCACTCTTTGCTTCCTGTTTGCCAACCAATTCTCTATCTACATCAATACCATACCCCCAATACCGTGTGCTTGAAGTTTGCACACTAATCTCCTGTGTGGGAACTTGTCAAAAGCCTTCTGAAAATCCAAATATACAAAGTACCACATCCACTGGTTCTCCCCTATTCACTCTACTAGTTACATCCTCAAAAAATTCTCTGAGATTCGTCAGACATGATTTTCCTTTCACAAATCCATGCTGACATTGTCCGATGATTTCACCGCTTTCCAAATGTGCTGTTATCACATCTTTGATAACTGACTCTAGCATTTTCCTCACCACCGATGTTAGGCTAACCGGTCTATAATTCCCTGGTTTCTCTCTCCCTCCTCTTTTAAAAAGCAGGGTTACATTAGCCACCCTCCAATCCTCAGGAACTAGTCCAGAATTTAAAGAGTTTTGAAAAATTATCACTAATGCATCCACTATTTCTTGGGTTACTTCCTTAAGCACTCTGGGATGCAGACCATCTGGCCCTGGGGATTTATCTGCCTTTAATCCCTTCAATTTACCTAACACCACTTCCCTACTAACATGTATTTCCCTCAGTTCCTCCATCTCACTAGACCCTCGGTCCCCTACTATTTCCAAAAGATTATTTATGTCCTCCTTAGTGAAGACAGAACCAAAGTAGTTATTCAATTGGTCTGCCATGTCCTTGTTCCCCATGATCAATTCACCTGTTTCTGACTGTAAGGAACCTACATTTGTCTTAACCAATTTTTTTCTTTGGACATATCTATAAAAGCTTTTACAGTCAGTTTTATGTTCCCTGCCAGTTTTCTCTCATAATCTCTTTTCCCTTTCCTAATTAAGCCCTTTGTCCTCCTCTGCTGGACTCTGAATTTCTCCCAGTCCTCAGGTGAGCCACTTTCTCTGGCTAATTTGTATGCTTCTTCTTTGGAATTGATACTATCCCTAATTTCTCTTGTCAGCCACAGGTGCACTACCTTCCTTGATTTATTCTTTTGCCAAACTGGGATGAACAATTGTTGTAGTTCATCCATGCAACCTTTAAATGCTTGCCATTGCATATCCACCGTCAATCCTTTAAGTGTCATTTGCCAGTCTATCTTAGCTAATTCACGTCTCATACCTTCAAAGTTACTCTTCTTTAAGTTCAGAACCTTTGTTTCTGAATTAACTATCTCAGTCTCCATCTTAATCAAGAATTCCACCATATTATGGTCACTCTTACCCAAGGGGCCTCTCACGACAAGATTGCTAATTAACCCTTCTTCGTCGCTCAATACCCAGTCTAGAATGGCCTGCTCTCTAGTTGGTTCCTCGACATGTTGGTTCAGAAAACCATCCCGCATACATTCCAAGAAATCCTCTTCCTCAGCACCCTTACCAATTTGGTTCACCCAATCTATATGTAGATTGAAGTCACCCAGTATAACTGCTGTTCCTTCATTGCACGTATTTCTAATTTCCTGTTTCATGCCATCCCCAACCTCACTACTAATGTTAGGTGGCCTGTACACAACTCCCTTAGTTTGCTTAGAATGCTCAGTTTGTCAGTCTTATAACTTCAGGAGATTTAATAGAGTATTTGTTAAGTTAATGAGTGACTGACAGTTCAGTCTTGTAGTTTTAGAGTCATAGAAAAGTACAGCACAGAAACAAGCTCTTTGGTCCGTCTAATTTGTACTGAACCATTTAAACTGACAAGTCCCATCGACCAGTACTGGGACCAAAGCCCTCCATGTCCCTACTTATCCACGTACTTAACTTCTCTTAAACCTTGAAATTGAGCTCGCATGCACCATATGCACTGGCAGTTCTTTCCACACTGTCACGACCCCCTGAGTAAAGAAATTTCCCGTCATGTTCCCCTTAAACACTTTACTTCTCACCCCTAACCCAATCTCAGTGGAAAAAGCCTGCTTGCATTTACCCTATCTATAACCCCTCATAATTTTGTATACCTCTATGAAATCTCCCAACCTTCTACGTTCCAAAGAATAAAGTTCTAACCTATTCAATCTTTCCTTGTAACTTTAACCTTCCAGACCCAGCAACATCCTTGTAAATTTTCTCTGCACTCTTTCATCATAATGTAGCATATTTCCTGTAGGTAGGTAATTTGCACACAATTCTCCAAATTAGGCTTCACCAATGTCTTATACACTTTCAACATAACAGTAGTTTAGACGAGCACCTGTTTAGCTAGACACCTGGTTTAGTATCTCACTGTAAATAAATAGCTAACGTGCTCATTTGCAATCTGTTTCACTCATTGGATCTTCAAATCATCTGCCTCCACATTACACTACAGTCTCTGCAACGTTCTGCTGCTTTGCATTGGCCGCCGTATTTATTGTTGTTTAGGATGGTGGTGAATATTCATAGTTCGGATTGAGGCATTTAATGTGTGGTGTTCACCGAGCTTGGCAATTAGCTTGCAGGCGTTTCATCACCAGTCAAGGTAACATTCTCTGTGCCCAGCTGTTGGTGTTTCTCTCTGGGAGTGCTTGCATTTATATAGGCCCCCATTACCTAAAAAGGTAGCCAGTCAGGACCGCGGCAAACAAACGGGGGAGGAGTGGGACGCTATATAAACGTGAGAACTCCCAGAGAGAAACAGCAACAACTGCGAACTGAAGATGTCACCTCCTCCGGTGATGAAACGTCTGCAAGCTTAACACCACAGCATCAATTTATTGATGTATTTATTATCACCACATGCACTGGTTGCTCTGTGAGCTTCCTACAAGAGAGGAGCTTCATTGCACCCTGATGTATATGACAACAAACGAATGTGAATGTGAATCTAAAATTATAAGAAACAAAACTAAAAGAAAAAATGCAGAAATAAAATAAAAACAAAATGCTTTCGATATTCAGGAACCCCGCCTTGGACGGTCCCAAGCCTGGCTGTGAAATGAGGAAGGTTGGACATGGGGCTAGCAACTCCATCTGGTAAAAACCCAGAGCTACAGAAACACCAACAGAAACTCCAAAGGTCTCATCTCTAGGAGAGGAAGATGGGCTACACCAGGGAACAACCTGAAAGATGACCCAGGTCAGAGGACTCTGAGAGCAGCCCATTCCCAAGTAGCAGTGACGGGTTTAAGAAGATGAATCAGGATCAGGTTTAACTTTACCAGCATATGCCGTGAAATTTGTTGTTATGCGGCAGCAATATATTGAAATACATAATAATAAAAACTGAATTACAGTAAGTACATATATACATACAGTACTGTGCAGAAGTCTTAGGCATATATATATATAGCTAGCGATGCCTAAGAGTTTTGCACAGTATTGTATTCGTCAGCGTGAAGTGGAGAACAAATCTGTAAATCTACCAGGAGCAAACGCTACTGGGAATGGCGAGGGTGGACTGCCACAGGAGGGCTATGGGACAGGTGGCAGAGGAGTGCCAGGGACGGGTGGCACGGGTGCAGACCCACCCAGCCCTGAGACACCAGGCAGGTTCATTTGATTGCAAACAATTGGCTTATTGATCATTACAGAATGTCTCTCTGGTGCATCCCGTTCCCTCCCTTCTCCCTTCCCACTCTCAGTCCAAAACAGAGACCCATATCAGAATCAGGTTTATCATCTCTCACATATGTCATGAAATTTATTTTTGTTTGTGGCCACAGTGCAGTGGAATACATAAAATTACTTTAGTACTGTGCACAAGTCTTGGCACCCTAGCTATATAAATGTGCCCAAGAGTTTTACACAGTTCTGTATATATTTTAAAAAGTTAAATTAAATAAGTAGTGCAAAAAGAGAAAAAAAAAGATGTAGTGAGTTGTGAAGAAGATACTCAGCAGGTCAGGATGCATCTTTTAATGTTTTTGGCTGACTGAGATGATGAAAGGTCTCTGTCCCCCCCCCTTTCTCTCTCTCTGCAGATGCTGCCTCCCTGATCCAACAAGTAGCCAAAACACCTTTGGTATTTATAGGAGTCATGAGAGAGAGGAGCAAGTGAGACCATTCATCCCCTTTATCTCCACTTCCACATTCAATAAGATCATGGTAGATCTTTGTCGGCATGGATCAGATGGGCCGAAGGGCCTGTTTCTATGCTGTACGACTCTCTCCCTCTCTCTCTCTGGCTATCCATCCCATAGGATGACTATGGTTCCTTTCAGTCAGTTAGTGGGGTGGTATCCCACTCCTCAGAAAGGAACAGCGTGTGCGTGAGTGGATTTTAGGTGAGTAGGGGTTTGCACAGGTCCAGACCCACCCTCTCGACATCCCCTCCCACATCCAGCAGCATGGTGGGGTCCAAGACGGCTGGGGGAATGAATGGCCAGACCAAGCTTCGATGCAAGGGATGCCCTTTCCACGTTTCACAGCACATGTTTGCTAGATGGCTGTTTACCCTACAAGAGGGTTCATCCGCCCTTTGACGGGTCTTGTTTTTCATCCTGCAGGGTGTCTAGCCACCCTCCTCTCCAGGCAAGCCTGGTGGGGGAGCTGGTTTAGTTGCCGACCACCCAACCATGCAACAGGTAGTACTGGTTTACATGGTACCAGTAGCACTCAGACGAGAGACCTGACCAGTACGACTCTATGACCACAAATGCAACAAGCTCAGTTGGGCAAATGGATCGGCATGGATCAGTTGGGAGAAGGATCTGTTTCCATGCTGTAGGTTAGACCTAGAAATGATATTGCCAAGAAGGTTGTTCACAAGTCAAGAATGAGGCGTAAATCTTCAAAGGATTCAAAGTACATTTATTATCAAAGTATGTATGCAATATACAACCCTGAGATTCATCTTCCCCACAGGCATCCACGAAACAAAGAAAAACCATAGAACCCGTTCAAAGAATAAACATCAAATTCCCCCACCACACACACAAAAAAACAAATCCTGGAAATGGTAACAAGAAAGAACAAGTGAAGACACAGAATATGAAACACAAAATCGAAAGGGTCTATATTCAGTTCAGCTTAGTGTTCATTATCTGCAGGCCGCCCCGATTCAAAATCACCCAAACATAACAAATTAGCAACAAGAAAAGGAGCTACGGTCCAATCCTTAAACTTCACACCCAGAAATCTGGCACCATCCTCCCACAGCATCAAAGATTGGTTGGGGCTGGGGGGGGGGGCGGGGGAAGAGAGCGAGATAGAGATAGATAGAGATAGAGAGATAGAGAGAGAGAGAGAGAGAGACCATTCGAATGCAGGGACCTTCCCTCAGGAGCAGCAAGCTAGAAGAAGCGAGAGGCCATCACACGCAGGCACCCTCTTCCAGCAGCAACGAGCGAGAGACTGGTATATGGTGCTGAACACTCACTCGTCTTCCACACTTGCCTCGATGCTTTCAATCTTCCTCAGCACCTTAACCGGTGAGATTGGCGAGAAGTGGAGTCAATCATGGGCCTTAAGCTTCTTGGCGTCGAGGCTGCTCGTCACCCAGAACCTTCTCGGAGACAGCAAAGCACCCAATTGCTCAATCAGCCTGAAAACACACCGGCAAACTGTAGATCACAGGCTCCAACAGTGGCAAATCCACATTTAAAAGAAAAAGAAAGTGTTAAAGAAGTGATAAAGGTGATTTCATGGACCATCTGGGGAATGTCCGTGATCACATTGTTCACTGGCACCGTCTTCTTCCAGTTCTTCTGGTTGTGGTTATGGCTCATAATGAAGAAATAACGGTAACAAACAAGGTACCTTAGCTAAAAGACAAGGAAAGACAAAGAAGAAAGAAGCTGTGGTCCTCTTTTTACTGAAAACTAGATAGATAAAGAAATTCCTTTGATAAGGAATTGCAGTGAACTGGAAAGCTTAAGAATGTAGATATTAAGAAAGAGGATGTGCTGGAGCTTTTGGAAATCATCAAGTTGGATAAGTCGCCGGGACCAGATGGGATGTACCCCAGGCTACTGTGGGAAGCGAGGGAGAAGATTGCTGAACCTCTGGTGTACCTCAGGGATCTGATCTGGGAACCTTACTCTGTGATTTTTATAAATGACCTGGACGAGGAACTGGAGGGATGGGTTAGTAAATTTTCTGATGACACAAAGGTTGGGGGTGTTGTGGATAGTGTGGCGGGCTGTCAGAGGTTACAACGGGACATTGATAGGATGCAAAACTGGGCTGAGAAGTGGCAGATGGAGTTCAACACAGATAACAGTTCATTTCGATAGGTCAAATATGATGGCAGATTATAGTATTAATGCTAAGACTCTTGGCAGTGTGGAGATTCAGAGGGATCTTGGGGTCTGAGTCCATAGGACACTCAAAGCTGCTACACAGGTTGACTCTGGTTAAGAGCATACGGTGCTTTGGCCTTCATCAATCGTGGGATTGAACTTAAGAGACAAGAGGTAATGTTGCAGCTGTATAGGACCCCGGTCAGACTCCACTTGGAGTACTGTGCTCAATTCCAGTCGTCTCTCTACAGGAAGGACATGGAGACCATAGAAAGGGTGCAGAGGAGATTTACAAGGATGTTGCCTGGATTGGGGAGCATGCCTTATGAGTATAGGTACAGTGAACTTGGCCTTTTCTCCTTGGAGCGACGGAGGATGAGAGGTGACTTGATAGAGGTGTACAAGATAATGAGAGGCATTGATCACGTGGATAGCCAGAGGGTTTTTCCCAGGGCTGAAATGGCTAGCACAAGAGGGCATAGTTTTAAGGTGCTTGGAAATAGGTACAGAGGAGATGTCAGGGGTTAAGTTTTTTTACACAGAGAGTGGTGAGTGTATCGAATGGGCTGCTGGCAGCGGTGGTGGGAGGCAGAAACAATAGGGTCTTTTAAGAGACTCCTGGATGGCTACATGGAGCTTAGAAAAATAGAGGGCTATGGGTAAAGCCTAGGTAGTTCTAAGGTTGGGACATGTTTGGCACAGCTTTGTGGGCCGAAGGGCCTGTATTGTGCTGTATGTTTTCTATGTTTCTAAGAACAGCCTAAGAGACAGTTCAATTTATGGCGTGACACAGGCTCCAGAGAAACTACAAAAAAATACAGAACCAACTATGCTACTAATTACTAAAGATCCACTGAACATTTACAGACAAACAGACGATTGTACAAACTAGGAAGGGTAATCAAAACTTCCAAACACATCGGTGGCACCAGCCTTCCCACCATCAAGGATATCTATAAAGGAGCTGGATAAACATCATGAAGGGTCCCACCCACCCTGCTCATGGACTGTTTGTCCCACTTCCTTCAGGGTGGAGGCAACGTAGCATCCACACCAGGACCACCACACTCAAAAGCAGTTACCTTCCCCAAGCAGTAAGGCTGATCAACACCTCCACTCACAAACCCACCTTCCACACCCCTAACCTCCACTACTTTATCATTTCCTGTCAGTCATCTTATGTACAGGCACTCCTGTACCTAAAATCACTTTATGGACATACAATCAAACTATATACAGCATATGAGATATCTTATGTATTTATATTTATTGTGTCTTTATTATTATTGTATTCCCCCTTATCACATTGTTTTTTTGTACTGCGTCAGATCTAGAATAACAATTATTTCATTTTCCTTTACACAGAAATGAGCTAGCATGAAGCAAGTTAAACTACAAGAAAAATCACAATTTAGATCTTAATGCTAAGTATTGTGAGTGGCTTTGGGCCCCTTACCTGAGAAAGGATGTACTAGTATTGGGCAGTGTTCAAAGGAAGTTCGTGAAAATGATTCCGGGATTGAAAAGCTTGCCATATGAGGAGTGTTTGATGGCTCTGGGCCAGTATTCACTGGAATTCAGAAGAATGAGGAGGGAGCTCATTGAAACCTATTGAATGTTGAAAGATCCAGATACAGTGGATATGGAGAGGATGTTTGCGATAGTGGAGGAGTCTAAGACCAGAGAACACAGCCTCAGAATAGAGTGACATCCATTTAGAACAGAGATGAGAAATTTCTTTAGCCAGAGGGAGGTAAATCTGTAGAATTCATTGCAGACATCCCACCTCTCCGGGAGTCTCCCACATATTAACAGTAGTTCCCTGATGCCCGCAAGTTTTATACAATATCACGGAAATCAATTTTTTTGAGAGCGTGCGAGAGCGACCACGAGAGAGAGCGCGCGCAAGAGAGAGAGCGAGAGCAAGCAAGCGCGCGAGCGAGAGAGAAAGCAAGCAAGAGCGCTTGAGAGCGCGCGAGCGACCACGAGAGAGAGCGCGCCATGGCAGTGTTCCAAAAAAAGAAAATATAAAACGTATGTCACCCCAGACTACACTAAAGTGTATCCCTGCCTAATAGGAGTCAAAAATAATTACAGTGCTGCTCGCTGCACTGTTTGCAACAGTGACTTTTCTATTGCCCATGGTGGGTTAAGACTGTAAGAGACATGTTAGGGTGAGTTTAACAGGTGTCATTCGATCATTAGCATAGCTAACGTTATTTAAACTAGCTGGCTGGCTGCTAAGGAGCTACTCTATTGCAGACGTCCCATCTCTCCTGGGAATCTCCCACAAACTGATGGTGCTACCTCCCTGAAATGAGTTTTTGCAGGGTGGGATGTCTGTCATTGCCACAGGTGGCTGTGGAGGCCAGGTCGCTGGATATATTTAAAGAAGACGTTAATAGATTCTTGATTAGGTTACAGGGAGAAGGCAAGAGATTGGGACTGTGTGGGAAATGGACCAGCCATGATGAAATGGTGGAGCGGACTTGATGGACCGAGTGGCCTAATTCTGCTCCAATGTCTTATGGTCTTAATCCAACATCATATGACTCTACAACTGCAAATGGGACTAGATCAGGAAGACATCTTGGTCAGCACAGATGAGTTGGGTAAAGAGCCTGCTTCCATGCTGTGTAGCCCTATGTCTCAATCAATCTTTGACTCTGATGGATTACATGCTTCCACCCACCCTATCCATCCTTTCCCTGTGATTATCTGGTTATTCCCTGTGGGAATCATGCTGTACACTCTCCATACTCTCTGGGCAAAGGGATTCACTCTTGGATTCTGGCTGTGACTGGCTTAAATTTAAGAAGCCTAGCCTGGACTTGCTTATAGTCACAAGGCACATTTACAGGTGGATGAGTGGGCAGGAAGGTGTGGGTTAAGGCCTGCAAATGATTTGAATAGGGAGATCAGAGCTGTGGCTGGGAACTTTGCAATGCATCCTGAGACTTGGGAGTGTAGTCGATGCAGAGAGGGATTGGGAAATCTAAGGAAGGACAAATGAGATGGCGGAATGGGCACCATGAATTGTTTGAGGGGTAAATACTAGATCTCAGTGAGGTTAAGAGGATTGGAGATGCCCTGAATACAGTTTAATGTAGACATAACCTATCTGAGGGTTCAGCTCCAGAGAGAACGGACCAGAACAAGGAGAGATTCTGATATGCAAGGTACACCTTGAAGGTAGAAGGTACAGGAGCCTCAAGACTCACTCCTCCAGGTTCAGAAACAGGGTCTTGAACAAAATGGGATAACTTCACTCAATTTCACTTGGCCCCACCTTTGAAATGTTCCCACAACCAATAGATTCACGTTCAAGGACTCTTCACCAAATGTTCATGATAAGCAATAAGTAGTATTGCTTATTTATTTAATATTATTATTATTTCTTTTTTTTGTATTTGCACAGTTTGCATCTTCTGAACTCTGATTGAGCACCCTGGTTGGGCAGACTTTCAGTGATTCTGTTATGGTTATTATTCAATAGATTTATTGAATGCAAAAAATGAATCTCAGGGTAGTATACAGTGACACATATGTACTTTGATAATAAAATTTACTTTGAACTTTGAACAAAAACACTGGAAAGTAGCAAGAATATTATAAGTTTGTCCCACTATTCCACAGCCGCTTGGCTGACCTCAACTCCTCTTCTGTGTCATTCCCCATCCTCCTCAATGGCTCACTTTCAAATATTCCAGAGATTTATCAACCTCTGAGAGAGAAGGTTTCTACGTACCTTGAATGACCATTCCCTCATCCTGTAACTCTGTTCCCCTCGTTCAACACTCTGTCACTGGTGAGAACACAGTCAGAGAGCACCACAGCACAGAAACAGGGTCTTTGGCCCATCTAGTCTATGCCAAACTGTTACTCTGCCTGGTTCCACTTCCCCACACCCAGACCATAGCCCTCCAGGTGGAGTCGGTGGTGAAGAAGGCGAATGCAATGTTGGCATTCATTTCTAGACGAATAGAGTATAGGAGCAGGGATGTGATGTTGAGGCTCTATAAGGCGCTGGTGAGACCTCACTTGGAGTACTGTGGGCAGTTTTGGTCTCCTTATTTAAGAAAGGATGTGCTGATGTTGGAGAGGGTACAGAGAAGATTCACTAGAATGATTCCGGGAATGAGAGAGTTAACATATGAGGAACGTTTGTCCGCTCTTGGACTGTATTCTTTGGAGTTTAGAAGAATGAGGGGGGACCTCATAGAAACATTTTGAATGTTGAAAGGCATGGACAGAGTGGATGTGGCAAAGTTGTTTCCCATGATGGGGGAGTCTAGTACGAGAGGGCATGACTTAAGAATTGAAGGGTGCCCATTCAGAAAAGAGATGCGAAGAAATTTTTTTAGCCAGAGGGTGGTGAATCTATGGAATTTTTTGCCATGGGCGGCAGTGGAGGCCAAGTCATTGGGTGTATTTAAGGCAGAGATTGATAGGTATCTGAGTAGCCAGGGCATCAAAGGTTATGGTGAGAAGGCGGGGGAGTGGGACTAAATGGGAGAATGGATCAGCTTATGATAAAATGGCGGAGCAGACTCAATGGGCCGAATGGCTGACTTCGGCTCCTTTTGTCTTATGGTCTTATGGTTTCAGAGTCAATACAACGATACAAACTTCTCTTAAAATCTCAAGCACTTCATGAGCTCCTTGCTGACTATACCTGCAATGCACCTTCTTCTTTTTAGCTATATATTAACTAAGGGAACTTTCCTGAACACACTTGACAACTCTATCCCATCCAGTCCTTTTACAGTATGGGAGTCCCAGTCAATATGTGGCAAATTAAAATCACCTCCTAGCACAACTTTATTTTTCTTGCAACTGTCTGCTCCACCAATTTGCTCCTCTAAATCCCACTGACTATTGGGTGGTACACAATATAACCTCATTAACGTGGTCATCCCTTTTTTATTCCTCAGTTCCACCCATAGTAGCTCACTAGAAGAACTCCCCAGTCTGTCCTGTATGAGCACTGCCTGAACTCACCTGCCTTTCCTACCATACTCCTTGTACTGAAGTATGCACAGTTCAAGATTCTTCTCACCATGCTCAAACTTTTGCTTCCTGTCTGTTATGTAGGCTTAACATCTTTCCCCACAACCACTCCATTATCTTCCCTGGCATTCTGGTTCCCACCCTCCTAAAACTCTAGTTTAAACCCCCACCCACCGCCCCCCTTCAGCACTACCAAACCTTCCCACTAGGATATTAGTCCCCCTCCAGTTCGTGCAAACTATCCTGATTATTGTTTATATAGATCCCACCTTCCTTTTAAGACAACCCAATGATCCTAAAATCTATCGCCCTCCCCCCTATACCAACTCCTTAGTCACGTGTTAAACTGTATGATCTTGCAATGTTTGGTCTCAATAGCACATGGTACGGGTAGCAATCCTAAGATCAGATCTCTGGAGGTCCTTAGCACTCATCTCCATGAACTCACTTTGCAAGACCTTGTTACCCTTCTTACCTATGGCTTGAGTACAAAAATGACCCACCATCTCTGGTTGCTCACTCTCTCCCTTAAAAATTGCTATGGACTCGATCTGAGATGTCCCTGACCCTGGCACCTGGGAGACAACATACCATCTGGGCATCTTGTTCTCTTCCACAGAACTTCCTTTCTGTTCTCCTAACCAATGAACACTACAGCTTGCCTCTTCTCCCCCCCCCCCCACCAATCCCTCTGTCTTTCCCTTCTGACTCACAGAGATAGACTCAGTGCCAGACACCTGACTGAAGTGGCAGGTCTCTCATTGTGAGAGCGGTCATTGGTGGAATGTGACAGGGAGATTGGGGAGCATGAAGCTTTAGCTCAAGAGGCTTTTGTGATAAGTCATAGGTTCCCCAACAGTATCCAAAGCAGTACACTTGTTCATGGGGAATAGCACAAGGATACTCTACCCTTTTCTTCTTTTGATGGTAACCCAGTTACCTGTGTCCTGCAATTTAGGTGTAAATACCTCCCTGTATCACCTGATAATCAGCCCCTCAACTTTACGAATGATCCAACTCCAGCTCCCTAACATGGTCTCTAAGAAGCTGCAGCTGGATGCACTTCCTACAGGAGTAGTTATGAGGCACTGAAGGTCTCCCTGTCTTCTCACACACCACAAGAGGAGCATAAACTGTCATTCTCACTGCTTTAATTGTGCAATAAGAAAGAAACTTCCAAAAACTCACCTTAGCCACCGCTCGCTGAAGCCTCTTGAGCCAAAGCCTCAAGCTCCCCACTCCAACTGTGTCCCATTCCAACAATGACCGCTCCACTTAAACCTAACTTCTTTTTACTGGCTCTTGACAATTGCCTAATTGCCCAATGATCTTGAGCCCGCTGAATGTCCTGATCAGCCCTGCTCACTTTTCAGATCTCTTACTCGCTCGCCACAAGTAATGGTTCACACAACAGGTCATGAAAAGGACATATGATGAGCATTAGTCGAGGCACGGAGTTCAAGAGCCAGGAATTTATACTACCAGCTTTATAATTATCCGGATAGGCCACATACATAGTATTTTGTTCAAATCTAGTCACTTCATTACAGTAAGGATATAGAGGGTTTAGCAGAGAGCACCAGAGACCATTTACTATGAAGAAGGGTCTTGACCCAAAATGTCAACTGTTTATTACTTTCCATATTTGCTGCCTGACCTGTTCCTCCAGCATTTTGTGTGTGCTGCTCTGGATTTCCAACATCTGCAGAATCTCTTGGTTCGACTAGATGGGCCGAAGGGCCTGTTTCTGTGAAGTTTTCTCTGGCTCTATTATGATGCTGCTTGGTTTGGGGAACATGTGCTATGAGGAGAGGTTGGACGAGCTGGGACCATTTTCCCTCGAGTGGCAAAGGCCAAGGGGAGATTTGATATAAAATTCTGCAAGCATAAATAGACATCAAGATTTGTTCCCCCAGGGTTGAAATGTATAGTACTAGAGGCATGTATTTAAGTTGAGAGGGGGGAAAATACAAAAGAAATGCACAGGGTAAGTTTTTTTTTACATGGAGAGTTGTGGGTGCATGGAATGCACTGCCAGCGTGGTGATAGAGGCAAACAGTAAAGGAGCATTTAATAGAATTTTAGGCACATGGATGTGCAGAGAAGGGAGGGATATGGTCAATGCACAGGGAACAAGGATGCTTAATTAGGAGTCATTTGGTTTAATTATTTTGGCACAATATCATGGTCCAAAGGTCCCGTCCTGTGATGTACTGTTTTATGTTCTGTGTTCTAATATAATGGGTGGCGGGGTACAGATATGTCTCCACCAAAGGAGGTGCAAGGTACTCCTTCCCTCCGCTAGCCCGCAGGTCACCCTTGGGCAAGGTGTAGCACCTGCTTAGCCCCAAGTTCTGACTATGACTATCGCCCAGTCGCACTCACATCTACAGTGATGAAATGCTTTGAGAGGTAGGTCAACAGCGGATGCAAAGGCTCTTCACACAGCCTTAGACCACCTAGACAACATAAACACCTATGTCAGGATGCTGTTCATTGACTATAGCTCAACATTTAATACCATCATTCCCACAATCCTGATTGAGAAGTTGCAGAACCTGGACTTCTTTGCCTCCCTCTGCAATTGGATCCTCAACTTCCTAACCAGAAGACCACAATCAGTGCAGATTGGTGATAACATCTCCTCCTTGCTGACAATCAACACTGGTGCACCTCAGGCGTGTGTGCTTAGCCCACTGCTCTACTCTCTATATACACATGACTGCATGACTAGGCATAGCTCAAACACCATCTATAAATTTGCTGATGATACAACCATTGTCAGTAGAATCTCAGATGGTGACGAGAGGGCACACACGAGCGAGACACGCCAACCGAGGATCAGAGGGATTTTGGGGTGCGAGTCCATACGACACTCAATGCTGCTGCGCAGGTTGACTCTGTGGTTAAGAAGACATACAGTGCATTGGCCTTCATCAATTGTGGGAATGAGTTTAAGAGCCGTGAGATAATGTTGCAGCTATATAGGACCCAGGTCAGACCCCATTTGGAGTACTGTGCTCAGTTCTGGTCACCTAACTACAGGAAGGATATGGAAACCATAGAAAGGGTGCAGAGGAGATTTACAAGGATGTTGCCTGGATTGGGGAGCGTGCCTTATGAGAACAGGTTGAGTGAACTTGGCCTTTTCTCCTTGGAGTGACGGAGGATGAGAGGTGACCTGATAGAGGTGTATAAGATGATGAGAGGCATTGATCATGTGGATTGTCAGAGGGTTTTCCCCAGGGTTGAAATGGCTAGCACAAGAGGGCATAGTTTTAAGGTGCCTGGAAGTAGGTAGAGGAGATGTCAGGGGTAAGTTTTTTATGCAGAGAGTGGTGAGTGTGTGGAATGGACTGCCGGCGGCGGTCGTGGAGGCGGAAATGATAGGGTCTTTTAAGAGGCTCCTGGAATGATGCAAGGAGCTTAGAAAAATAGAGGGCTATGGGTAAGCCTAGGTAGTTCTAAGGTAAGGACACATTCCGCACAGCTTTGTGGGCCAAAGGGCCTGTATTGTGCTGTAGGTTTTCTATGTTTCTATGTAAGTAGTGGAGTGGTGTCACAGCAACAACATGGCATTCAGCATCAGTAAGATGAAGAGTAAGACTTCCAGAAAGTTAAGACGAAAGAACACATACCAATCCTCGTAGAGGGATCAGAAGTGGAGAGAGTGAGCAGTTTCAAGTTCCTGGGTGTCAAGATCTCTGAGGATCAACCTGGTCCCAACATATCGATGCAGTGAGAAAGAGGGCAAGACAGCGACTATACTTCATTAGGAGTTTGAAGAGATTTGGTGAGTCAACAAGTACACTCAAAAACTTCTATAGATGTACTGTGGAGAGCATTCTGACAGGCTGCATCACTGTCTGGTGCGGGGGTGGAGGGGGTTGGTTCTGCCAGGACCGAAAGAAGCTGCAGAGGGTTGTAAATTTAGTCGGCTCTATCTTGGGCACTAGCCTACAAAGTACCCGGGACATCTTCGAGGAGCGATGTCTCAGAAAGGCAGCATCCATTATTAAGGACCTTCTGCACCCAGGGCATGCTCTTTTCTCACTGTTACCATCAGGTAGGAGGTTCAGAACCCGAAAGCACACACTCAGCGATTCAGCAACAGCTTCTTCCCCTCTGCCATCCAATTCCTAAATAGACATTGAACCCTTGAGCACTACATCACTTTTTAAGTATATATTATTTGTTTTTTGCATGATTTTTAATCTATTTAATATACATATACTGTAATTGATTTACTTTTTTATTATCATTATATTTTTTTCTTCTATATTATGAATTGCATTGAACTGCGGCTGCTAAGTTAACAAATTTCACGACACGTGCCAGTGATAATGAACCTGATTCCGATGCTGTTTCTGATTCTGACACCAGGCAGACAATCTTGCCCCCTCAACCCATTTCCTTCTACAAATGCTGCCTTACCCACTGAGTTCTTCCAGCCTTTTCATATTTAACCAATGCAGATCGAATTTTTCATTTTTGGGAAGAGACTGGGTAAGGCCAGGTCTGTTTTCCCTGGAGTGGAGGTGTTTGAGGAGAGACCTAATAGACATGTAGAAAATTAGAAGAGGCAAAGTGTTGTAGATTATAGGGAGCTTTTCTCCGTGGCAGTGGTATCTAAGACCAGAGGGCAGAAGTTTAAGATGGGGAGTAAGTGGTTTAGAGGGGATCTGAGGAAGAGATCTTTATTCCCACAGAGGATATGAGGAATCTGAAACACTGGGGGTAAGGGAGGCAGAGACTCTCACAGCATTTAAAGCAAATCTGGATGAGCAGTTAAATCATCAAAATTTGGGCTATAGAGCAGGCACATGGGCCCTACTCCAAAGTCAGCACGGAGGTGGAAGGACGCAAAGCCTGTTTCGGTGCTGTATGGGGAGGGAATGTCGACTCAGCCGAGAAGCCTGCGTCGGGCATTTTCATGCCTTACAAGGCACAGATTGGAAGTCTGTGTGGGGCGCCACTCCTCACACAGACTAGAGCAATGTGTGATTAAGTGCCTTGCTCAAGGGCACAAACACGCTGACACAGCTGAGGCTCGAACTAGCGACCTTGAGATAACTAGACGAACACCTTAACCACTTGGCCACGTGCCCAACACAATGACTACGATATTAATACAGACATAAACTATCCAAAGTTCTGGTAGCCATTGTGACCCTTGATTGGCACATACCTGGGCACTGTGCCTAGTCCCGGTCTCCATATTAGAACATCATCATCATTGTGCGCCATGTCGTATGACATGGGCGATCATGGTCTTTCCATGACCATGATTGTTCTTGGCAAATTTTTCTACACAAATGGTTTGCCATTGCCTTCTTCTGGGCAGTGTCTTTAAAAGACGGATGACCCCAGCATTATCAATACTTTTCAGAGATTGTCTGCCTGTTGTCAGTGGTCACATAGCCAGGACTTGTGATATGTACCAGCTGCTCGTACGACCATCCACCACCTGATCCCATGGCTTCACGTGACCCAGATCGGTGGGGGAGGGGGGGAACTACACCTTGCCCAAGGGTGACCTGCAGGCTAGCGGACGGAAGAAGCACCTTACACCTCCTTTGGTAGAGATGCATCTCCTCCCTGTCACCCTAATAAAGTGACCACTGAGTGTAAATTATATAAGATGGTGAAGAGCAAAACAGGGCAAATCGGTAGTTGTGCAAGAGGTGATCTGGAGTGTTCTGTTGCTGAGGCAGGGTTAGGGTTCTGTGGTTGGTTCAGGAACCTGATGGCTGTGGGGAAGTAGCTGTTCCTGAACCTGTTGGTATGGGACCTCAGGCTCCTGTACCTCCTGCTCGATCACCGCAAGGAGAAGTGGGTACAACCACTCACCCACCCTATTATCATTTCTACATGTAAATGTTGTCTCCTCTTGCTCTTTCAAAGCATTTCTTCAGAAAGACTGTGGATGATCTGGAGCTCTCTCACCCAGAAAGTTGTTGGGGTGAGGAGAGGGGAAAAACTGCTTAGAAATTTCAAATCCAATGCCACGGATCTTGGCTGATGGCTAATTGAATTCTGGACTTAACATTACTTTCTCACACTCTTGCAGACCCCAGACTAGACAGAGCATCTGTTGGGATCAACTTTCCAGCTCTTTACTTCACCCTCTCCCCCTCTCCTGGTTTCACCTATCACCTACCACCTTGTACTTCTTCCTCTCCTCCCCCCACCTTCTTCCTCTAACTTCTCATCTTTCTTCCCAGTCCTGTGGAAGAGTCTCTGCCTGAAACATTGACTGTTTACTCTTTCATATCAATGCCGTCTGGCCTGCCGAGTTCCTACAGCATTGTGTGTGCATTGCTTTAAATGCAGATCTTGTCGTGTTTGAGGCTTTATCGGGAGGCAGTGGTTAATGTTGAACAAAGTTGACTGGAAAGGGACACTGGCAGGAAAGACAGGACAGCAGCAGTGGCTGGAGTTTATGCGAGAAGTGAGGAAGGTGCAAGACAGGTATATTCCAAAAAAGAAAAAATTTTCGATTGGAAAAAGGGTGCAACCGTGGCTGACAAGAGAAATCAAAGCCAAAGTTAAAAGCAAAGGAGAGGGCATACAAGGAAGCAAAAATTATTGGGAAGACAGAGGATTGGAATAGTTTTTAAAAGCTTACAAAAGGAAACTAAGAAGGTCATTAAGAGGAAAAAGATGAACTACGAAAGGAAGCTAGCAAATAATATCAAAGAAGATACTAAGAGCTTTTTCAAGTATATAAAGAGTAAGAGACAGGTGAGAGTAGATATAGGACCAATAGAAAATGATGCTGGAAAAATTGTAATGGGAGATAAGGAGATTGTGGAGGAACTGAACGAGTATTTTGCATCAGTCTTCACTGAGGAAGACATCAGCAGTATACTGGACACTCAAGGGTGGCAGGGAAGAGAAGTGTGCATAGTCACAATTACGACAGAGAAAGTACTCAGGAAGCTGAATAGTCTAAAGGTAGATAAATCTCCCGGACCAGATGGAATGCACCCTCATGTTCTGAAGGAAGTAGCTGTGGAGACTATGGAGGCATTAGCAATGATCTTTCAAAAGTCAATAGATCCTAGCATGGTCCCGGAGGACTGGAAGATTGCAAATGTCACTCCGCTATTTAAGAAGGGGGCAAGGAAGCAAAAGGGAAGTTATAGACCTGTTAGCTTGACATTGGTGGTTGGGAAGTTGTTGGAGTCGACTGTCAAGAATGAGGTTACGGAGTACCTGGAGGCATATGACAAGATAGGCAGAACTCAGCATGGATTTCTTAAAGGAAAATCCTGCCTGACAAACCTATTACAATTTTTTGAGGAAATAACAAGTAGGCTAGACAAGGGAGATGCAGTGGATGTTGTATATTTGGATTTTCAGAAGGCCTTTGACAAGGTGCCACACATGAGGCTACTTAACAAGGTAAGACCCCATGGAATTACGGGAAAGTTACATACGTGGATAGAGCATTGGCTGATTTGCAGGAAACAGAGAGTGGGAATAAAGGGATCCTATTCTGGTTGGCTGCTGGTTACCAGTGGTGTTCCACAGGGGTCCATGTTGGGGCCGCTTCTTTTTACATTGTACATCAACGACTTGGATTATGGAATAGATGGTTTTGTGGCTAAGTCTGCTGATGATATGAAGATAGGTGGAGGGGCCAGTAGTGCTGAGGAAACAGAGAGTCTGCAGAGAGACTTGGATAGATTGGAAGAATGGGCAAAGACGTGGCAAATGAAATACAATGTTGGAAAGTGTATGGTTACGCACTTTGGCAGAAGAAATAAACGGGCAGACTATTATTTAAATGGGGAGAGAATTCTAAGTTCTGAGATGCAACGGGACTTGGGAGTCCTCATGCAGGATACCCTTAAGGTTAACCTCTAGGTTGAGTCGGTGGTGAAGAAGGCGAATGCAATGTTGGCATTCATTTCTAGAGGAATAGAGTATAGGAGCAGGGATGTGATGTTGAGGCTCTATAAGGCGCTGGTGAGACCTCACTTGGAGTACTGTGGGCAGTTTTGGTCTCCTTATTTAAGAAAGGATGTGCTGACGTTGGAGAGGGTACAGAGAAGATTCACTAGAATGATTCCGGGAATGAGAGGGTTAACATATGAGGAACGTTTGTCCGCTCTTAGACTGTATTCCTTGGAGTTTAGAAGAATGAGGGGAGACCTCATAGAAACATTTCGAATGTTGAAAGGCATGGACAGAGTGGATGTGGCAAAGTTGTTTCCCATGATGGGGGAGTCTAGTACGAGAGGGCATGACTTAAGAATTGAAGGGTGCCCATTCAGAAAAGAGATGCGAAGAAATT
The DNA here is from genome assembly GCF_963921235.1 of Mobula hypostoma. NCBI lineage: Eukaryota > Metazoa > Chordata > Chondrichthyes > Myliobatiformes > Myliobatidae > Mobula > Mobula hypostoma. The sequence goes on from NC_086101.1 coordinate 117,972,314, forward strand.
TTTTTAGCCAGAGGGTGGTGAATCTATGGAATTTTTTGCCATGGGCGGCAGTGGAGGCCAAGTCATTGGGTGTATTTAAGGCAGAGATTGATAGGTATCTGAGTAGCCAGGGCATCAAAGGTTATGGTGAGAAGGCGGGGGAGTGGGACTAAATGGGAGAATGGATTAGCTCATGATAAAATGGCGGAGCAGACTCGATGGGCCAAATGGCCGACTTCTGCTCCTTTGTCTTATGGTCTATGGGCTTATGGAAACAGGGAACTATCGATAACAGACAGTCCCTTTCAATCTCTCTCTATCTATAACAGTCCCAACGTTGTGCAAAACTGCCTGCACATTCCAGACATCAAGGGGTTAAACAGTACTCAGAGAAGGCGGAGGTCGATTCGATTATACAAGCGGCAAGGGAGGGTGGGAAGTGGGAAGGCAGGTGGTGAATCACGGGTCCTGGGGATGGCTGCAGAGAAGCGGAGATTTGCTTTGTCCAGAGCAGGATAAGGATACAGCAGGGAGCCAGAGGGCGACGGGTTGAGTCAGAGACCTGTGCCTCTCTCCACTCCAATCCCCCAGCTGAACGGTTGCAGCTGGGATCACAGAGTGAAGACGCTCTGCTCTCTCCCTAACCCACTCCCTTCCTCCTCCTCAATCCCTTCCCTCCCCTCAAACATTCCTCTACTCCTCGATTCTTCCCCTCCCCATCCCCTTCTCCTCGACCCTCCCCTCCCAACCCTTTCCCTACCCTCGAACTTTGCTCTAGCCCCTCCTCCTTGAAACTTCCCCCATCCCTTCCTTCTCCCTTGACCCTCCCCATACTGCCTCCTCCTCAACTCTTCCCCTCCCCTGGACCTTTCTTCTACTCCATCCTCCTTGCCTCCTCCTCATTCCTTCCCCTCTCCCTTGACCCTCCCCTACCCCCTCTTCTTTGACCCTTCCCCTCCCTCCCACATCCCTGTCACTACTCCCTCAATTCCCTTCTCTCTTTCCCATTCCTCCATCCTCTCTTCTCATTCTCCCTCCCTCCCTCCTCATTTTCCTTCCCTCCCTCCCTCCCTCCTCATTTTCCCTCCCTCCCTCCCTCCTCATTTCTCCTCTACCCTGTCCGTTCCTCTCAGGGCCTCCCTGCCTACCTCCCTTCCCATCCATCCCTTCCTCACTCACTCTGTACCCTGTCCCTCAATCCTCCTCCTCTTTCCCCTTCCCCTTCCACCACGCCACAGAACACCTCCCCACCTTACCCACCCAGCCCCATTACCCATTCCACACTTCTGCCCTGCCTCTCGTCCACCTGTTCCATTGTCTGCTGTCGTTGCACCTCCGCATCCTCCGATATTGGTGGCTTGACATCCGAAACTCCTCCCTGCCACTCATCTCCTTCCTCCCAATCGCAAACCCATTTCCCAAATACTGGGGCAGGAAGGTGGCGGGCTGGATAATTGATTAATAAAGTGCTTCTTCCCCTTGCCAACAAAAATAGGAGGGGGTGAAGGATGTTACAGATGAGGGAGGAAGATCATACAGATAATCGAGGGGAGAAGAAGATTGATACAGGTGAGGGATGAGTGGCAGAAGGAGGGAAGATGATACAGACATGGAACGAGGAGGGGATACCAATGAGATAGGATGAGGATGATGATATGAATGATCGAGGATGTTAGAGGTGAGGAGGGAGGATGTTACAGGTGAGGGAGGAGGAGTATGTGGATGAGGAAACTGGATGATGTTATAGGTTATGGAGAATATAAATAGATTAAGAGGGAGAATGTTAGAGATGAGGAATAAGGATAACAGATGTTACAGGTGAGGCAGATAAGGGAGAGGAAGATGATGGAGAATGTTTAGAGATGAGAAACGGAGATGATATAGATGAGGGAGGAGAAGGGAAGATGGTACAGGTGAGGAAGGAGGAGGATGAGGAAAGCGGAAGGTGAATATATCGATAATGATGGAGGAGGAGGAGAATGTAAGAGATGAGGGAGAAGGCGGCTGGGGAGGGGGGAACAAAGGCCTGTGTGGGCCTGCCGTGCGTCAGCTCTCCCGTCTCCCTCCGTCAATCCTCACGCATTGCGTCCGTGAGCAGGGGGAGGAGGAGGAGGAGGAGGAGGAGGAGGAGGAGGAGGGGGGGGGAACAGAGGCGGGAGACGCAAGTCAGGCGCCCAGTGTCAGGTGTAGAGGCCGGGCAGGGGAAGCAGCGCGCCGGGGGCGGGCGGCGGCGGCCTCTCCCTCTGCCCCCCTCCCCGCCGGAGCAGGCCGCACGGCCTCCTCCCTCGCCCGACCGCCGCCCCCCTTTCTCTCTCACCCACCACCGTCGCCCGTTATAAAAATAAGGAGGATGGAAGAATAAAAGGCAGCGTGTTCACTTCCAGCTGCTTATCTCTCGCTCTCTGTGATTCACACTCACCACAGAAGGCAGGAAAGCGTCGATTCACCTCAGGACGCGGGCGGCCCAGGGCGGACGGGCCGAAGCGGCTCGACCCGGCCCGTGAGGAGGAATCTTCACCCCGGTCTCTGCGGATTCCTTCGACAAGAAATAAAAGCGAGCATCTCTGGAGAAAAGGCGGCTGAGAGAGGTAACAGACAACAACAGCCGCTGCCGAAGAAATAAGATAAAGGAGGAGGGGAAAAGACTGATGGCAAAAAAAAACAAAATGTTCTGCCATTGAAACGACTGGAGATAACAGGAATGATCCATACCTCTTTTTGAGGTAAACCACCACCATCCCCACCCCCATCCCCACCTTGGGGCAGAGAGGCGCCTGTTTATATATTTTATTATAATTTGTTGAACAGAGGTGGTGGGTGGACGTGGAGGAGGCCTCTTTCCTCTGTGAAGATAAAGGATCTGCATCTTGGACAATAAGGAGTGGATGAATGGCCGAAGGTCAGTGAGATCCCCTGAGTGTGGCTTGAAAAGAAGGGTGTCCAGGAGGTAAGGAATTCCTATCTTCTCGAAAGGAATGGGATCAGGTGGAGGAGGGAGGTTGTCTTGCTTCTTTTGACTTGTAGACATTTGCTGCAGAATTTGTGACAGCTTATTCCTCTGGCTGGTTGGGATCTTGCTTTTGCCCCCTTCCCTCCCCACCTCTCCATCCCCTGTCTGGATGTCATGGGAAGGGTGATGTCTGTCTGCTGCTCAAGGTTGGGGGCCACTTTCCTTTCGGGTTCATACAGCCCCTTCGCCTCAACCAGTCCACACCACCAGAGCGAATCCCACTTACCTGTGTGTTTGGCCCACGTGTCTCCCATCCACGAACCTGACGAAATGTTTGAGGCAAGTACAATAGCAACCCTTAAAACACGCGGGTAGATACATGATTACTGAAGGTTTAGAAGAATGTGGGCCAAATGTCAGTGTTAGTTCGTCATCCAACACTGACATTAAGGACAGTATGGTAGCATAGTGTTAGCCCAAATCTTTACAGTTTTGGTGACCTGGGTTCAATTCCCACGGCTGCCTGTAAGGAGTTTGTACATTCTCCCCATGACTGTGTGGGTTTCCTCCGGGTGCTCTGGTTTCCTCCCACAGCCCACAGTTGTAAATTGTCCCATGATTAAGCTAGGTTAAAATCAGGGGTTGCTGGGCAGCTCAAAGGGCTGGAAGGGTCTCTTCCGTGCCATATCTCAATAAACAAATAAGTAACAAATCTTGGTTGGCCACTTCCTTGTTTCATATGCCAACCACTCTCTGTGAAGTTACCCCTCAGTTCCTTTTTTAAGCTTCCCCCTCTTCTCACCTTAAACTTTTTGTCCTCTATTTTAAAGTCCTCTTCCTTGGGGAAAAGACTGCATTCACCATTTGGCCCTCCGGTGAACAAATTTCCCCCTCCCCCAATCCCTTCCTCTACTCCCCAATCTGGCCTTTCACTTCTCACCTGCCTGTTACTCCTCCTTCCATTTTTCCTGTGGTGCACTCTCCTGTCTTAACAGATTCTTTCTTCTCCATCCCTTTACCTTTCCTATCCACATGGCTTCAACTATCACTTTCCAGCTCACCTTTTTCTCCTTCCCCTCACCTCTTTATTCTGACTTCTCAGTCCTGAAGAAGGGTCTTGGCCCAAAATGTTGACTGTTTACTCTTTTCCCTAGATGCTGCTTGGCCTGCTGAGTTCCTCCAGCAGTTTGTGGGTAACCCTCTGTGTGAAGTTGCCCCTTAGGTCCCTTTTAAAACTTTCCCCCTCTTCTCACCTTAATCCTTTGCCCTAAAGTCCTCTTCCTTGAGGAAAAAACTTTTGGGGAAAATCAAGTCCCTCATGATTTTATACACCTTTAAGGTCACTCAAACTTCAAGGAATAAAATCCTAGTCTGCACAACCTCTTTATAACTCAGGCTCTTGAATACTGGAGGCATTCTTGCAAGTCTTCTTCATGTCTTTACTGTTCGTTCATTATGTGCCATATCGTATGATGTGGGCAGTCATGGTCTTTTGATGATCATGATTTTCTTGACAACTTTTTCTACAGAAGTGGTTTGCCATTGCCTTTTCGGCAGTGTCTTTACAAGACAGGTGACCCCAGCCATTGTCAATACTCTTCAAAGATTGCCTGGTGTCAGTGGTCGCAGAACCAGGACTTGTGATGTGCACCAGCTGCTCATACGGGCATCCACCACCTGCTTCCCGTGACTCTCATTGGGGTGGGAGGGAGCTAAGCAGGTGCTACACCTTGTCCAAGGGTAACCTGCAGGCTAGCAAATGGAATGAGTGCCTTACACCTCCACCCCACCACCCAGTCTTTTCTATAGCGTTACTTTTTCTAGCAGCTCGTTACTTCTTCTGTGTTAAGTTGCCTCTCAAGTCCACTTTAAAATCTTTGCCCGCTCACCTTCCACCCATGCCCTTTGCTTTCTCCCAGACATTGCTTTGTCATTTTATGGGTTGCCATGGGTTGGGGTGGGTGGGGGGGGGTGGTCATTTTGGGAACAAAGCCCATGAGGAAGTACATAGTTAGGGGATAGCCTTTGTGCAGGCATGGGGAGGGCTTTGTGCAGGCAGGGTTAGACTTGGTGTTGACCCTAGCCAGGTGGTTTTATTAGCCCAGATACTTCCCCCTCCTCACGGCCTGCATCCCACAGCCTTGCAGTGCCTCCCTCCCTCCCTCCCTCCTACCTCAGGAGTCCAGTAACTCACTTACCCATCCATCTACCCACTCTACAGAAACCCCGGGTGACAGACTCCAATTTCCTGTCGTCTAAAATCTTGAACACTTATAAGCTCTGAGCATTTTCCAGTTTTTAATTTATATTCATACAAGGGTTATGGACTTGCAGCTGAGCCGGTCCTTGACAAGGTGGTGTTGAGCTGCCTTCTTGAACTGCTACACTCCTTGAGGTGTGGGTTACACCCACAGTGCTGTTGGGGTGGGGGGAGGAGTTCCAGGGTTTTGACCATGCGTTGATGAAGGAAAGATGATGTGTGGCTTGGAGGGCAACTTCCAGATGTTGGTGTTTCCCATTGCCATTGCTGCCCTTCTCATTCCACCTGGTAGAGGTGGGTTTGGAAGGTGTTGTCTAGGGAGTCTTGGTGAGTTGCTTTGGTGCATTCTGTAGATGGATCACACTACTGCTACTGTGTGCAGTGGTGGAGTGAGTGAATGGTTGTGGATGGGGTGCCTGTTGAGTAAGGTGCTCTGTCTTAGATGGTGTTAAGCTTCTTGTACATTGTTGAAGTTAGTGATGGAGTAAGTGACCGTAGATGTGTTTGTCCATCAATCCATCCACGTAGTATAGCAGTTTTGGGTGACACTATTACAGCTCTGGGTGTTCCAGAGTTCAAAGTTCAATTATGCTGTTTATACAGTCATAAAGTCATAGAAAAGTACAGCACAGAAACAGGCTGTTCTGCCCGTCTAGTCAGAGCCGAACCATTTCCACTGCCTAGTCCCATCGACCTGCACTGGCACCATAGCCCTCCATACCCATGTACCTACCCAGACTGCTCTTAAACATTGAAATCGAGCTCACATGCACCACTTGCACTGGCAGCTCATTCCACACTCTCACCACCCTCTGAGAGAAGTTTCCCCTCATGTTCCCCTTAAATATTTCACCTTTCACCCTTAACCCATGACCTCTGTAGCGCCACCCAACCTTCATGGAAAAAGTCTGCTTGGATTTATCCTTATAATTCACTTTTATCAAATCTCCCCTCAATCTTCAACCATTAAAGTCCTAACCGATTCATTCTTTACTTATAATTCAGGTTCTCCAGTCCCAGCAACATTTCCTGTCAATTTTCTCTGTACTCTTTCAAACTTATTTACATCTCTCCTGTAGGTAGGTGACCAAAATTGCACACAATACCCCAAATTAGGCCTCACCAGCATCGTATATAACTTCAATGTAACACCCCATCTCCCTTACTCAATACTTGGATTTATGATGGCCAGTGTGCCCAAAACTTTCCTTATGACCCTATCTACCTGTGCTGCCACTTTCAATTAATTATGGATCTGTATTCCCAGTTCCTTTTGTCCTACGCACTCCTCACTGCCCTACCGACCCTGGTTGATCTACTGAATTACAAGACCTTGCACTTGTCTGCATTATATTCCATCTGCCATTTTCCAGGCTGGTCCAGATACTGCTGCAAACTCTGGTAGTCTTTCTCGCTGTCCGCTGCACCCTCAATCTTGGTGTCATCTGCCACGTTCTCAATAGATATAGATGACAAACAGCAGCGGACCCAGCACCCATCCCTGCGGCACTCCACTAGTCACAGGCCTCCAGTCAGAGAGGCAACTATCTACCATCACTCTCTGGCTTCCCCCACAAAGCCAATATCTAATCCAATTTAGTACCTCATCTTAAATGCCAAGTGGCTGAACCTTCTTGACCAACCTCCCATGTGGGACCTTGTCAAATGCCTTGCTAAAGTCCATGTAAACAACATCCACTGCCTTGTCCTCATCAACTTTCCTGCTAACTTTCCCTAAAAACTCTATAAGATTGGTTAGACATGAGCTACCATTGCTGACTACCCCTAATCGATCCCTGTCTATACAAATACTCATTTATCCAGTCCCTTAGAATACCGTCCAGTAGCTTTCCCACTACTGGTGTCAGGGTCACCAGCCTATAATTTCCTGGTTTATTTTTAGAGCCTTTCTTAAATGGCGGAATAACATTAGCTATTCTGCAATCCTGTAGTACCTCACCTGTCACTAAGGATTTAAATATCTCAGCTAGGGCCCCAGAAATTTTTGCGTTTGCCTTCCGTGGGTCCGAGGAAACACCTTGTCAGGCCCTAGGGATTTATCTACCCTAATTTGTCCCAAGACAGTAAACACCTCCTCTGTAATCTGTTTAGGGTTCATGACCCCACTGCTGCTTTGCCTCACTTCTGTGTCTGTCTTCCGAGTAAATGCAGATGCAAAAAATCCATGTAAGGTCTTCCACCATCTCTTTTAGCTCCATGCATACATGACCATACTGATCTTCCAGGGGACCAAATTCCTCCCTTACAATCTTTTTGCTGTTAAGATATCTTTAGAATCCCTTAAGATTCTCCTTCACTTTGTCTGCTAGGGCAACTTTATGCCTTCATTTAGCCCTCCTGAATTCTTTGTTAAATGTTCTCTCATGTATTTCTTATACTCCACATTTGTTCCTACCTGCCTATACCTGCTGTGCGCCTCCTTTTTTTTTTCTTAACCAGGGCCTCAATATCTCTTGAAAGCTAAGGTTCCCTGCACCTATATTCTTTACCTTTTTATTCTGGCAGGCACAGAAAAATTCTGTACTCTCAAAATGTAATTTTTAAAGGCCTCCCACTTACCAAGTACATCTTTGCCAGAAAACAGCTTGTCCCAATCCACATTTGCCAGATCCTTTCTGATACCATCAAAAATTGGCCTTTCTCAAATTTAGAATCTCAACCCAAGAACCAGACCTATCTTTTTCCATAATTACCTTGAAACTAATGGCATTATGATCACTAGATGTAAAGTGTTTCTCTACCCAAACTTCTGTCTCCTTCCCGAATAGGAGATCAAGTATTGCACACTCTTCCAAGTTGGGACTTCTATGTATTGAGTAAGGATACTTTCCTCAACACATTTGACAAGCTCAATCCCATCAAGTCCTTTTACAGTAAGGGGGTTTCAGTCAATATGTGGAAAGTTAAAATCACCCACTGTAATGACCACACAAAATGCTGGTGGAACGCAGCAGGCCAGGCAGCATTTATAGGAAGAAGTACAGCTGACGTTTCGGGCTGAGACCCCGACTGGTCTCGGCCCGAAACGTCGACTGTACTTCTTCCTATAAATGCTGCCTGGCCTGTTGCGTTCCACCAGCATTTTGTGTGTGTCGCTTGAATTTCCAGCATCTGCAGATTTCCTCGTGTTTACTATAATTTCCGCCTGTTTCTTGCAACAGTTTGCGATCTCTACAAATTTGTTCCTCTAAATCCCACAGAGTGTTGGGTAGTCTGTAATATAGCCCCATTAACATGGTCATACGTTTCTTATTTCTCAGTTACACCCATAAAGCCTCACTAGGTGAGTTCTGCAGGCTATCCTGACTGAGCACTCCTGTGACATTCTGTAAGAAGTCTCTGTATGTCCTCCCCATGGAATGTGTGATTTTTCTCTGGGTGTTCCGGTTCCCTCCCACAGTCCAAAGACGAACTGGGTAGGATAATTGGTTGTTATAAATTGTCCAGTGATTAGCTAGAATGAATTGGGGTAATGGGCTGCTGGTGCGGTGCAACTCGAAGAGCCAGAAAGACCTACTGCAGGCTGTATCGCTAAACAAATAAAACCAGGTTGCTGTGTTCTGGATGCCGACGAGTTTATTTGGTATTGTTGAAGCTACACTCACCCAGGTGAATGGAGAGTGTTCCATCACACTACTGACAAGCCTTGTAGATGGTGGACAGGCCTCGGCAAATTGGGGGCTAAGCGTTTTGCTCTCTCCAACCTGCTGCTGAAACCTCATTGACACTCCAGTTCAGTTGCTACCCAGTGGTAAGCCCCAGCAGCAGGCCTAGGTAGAAAGCCCTTCTCCAACCAAGGACCCACCACAGGGGATGGCAGCAGCAAAGCCGTTGTGCTTGGTCTCCTCTCATTTACTCATCCCAATTCATCACCCCATCTGTCTTTTTGTGTTATTTTGTTATGTTTCTGCAGGAATCATTTTCTTAAGCCCATCACCCCTCCTGGGACATAGACTAACAACAGCAGCTTAGAGTCCTCTATCTTGCGGCAGTCTTTCAATTTTTCTCGGGTGGAGCCCATCTTCTTAGTGTATCCTTTCCTCTATATTCTTGATGAGTTCTGTTGCCATTTCTGTAGCTCTGCGTTTTTACAGGATACATTGCTAGCCCTATGCCCAACCCTCCTCCTTTGGCAGACAGGCTTGGGACTGTCCATAGTGGAGTTACAGGGGCCATGGTCATAGTCTAACACTGTGGAAGTAGGCCCTTCAGCCCATCTCTCAACCAAGATCTTTGTCTAAGTTTGTCCTCTTTGCCTGCATTTGACCCATATCCCCCTAAAGCAGGGGCTCCCAACCTGAGGTCCACGCATGGAAGGAGTCCATGGCATAAGAGGTTGGGAAACCCTGCTCTAAACGTTTCCTCTTATTGTACATCTTGTGGCAGCTTGATGTATATAAAAGTTCAAAGTAAATTTTATTATCAAAGTACATACATGTCACCATTTACAACCCTGAGATTCATTTTCTTGTGGGCATACTCAGCAAATCTATGAAATAGTAACTATAACAGAATCAATGAAAGACTGCACAACTAGGGTATTCAACCAGAGTGCAGAAGACATCAAACTATGCAAAGACAAAAAAAAGAATAAACAAAGATATAAATAAATAAGCAATAAATATCGAGAACATTAGTGAAGAGTCCTTGAAGGTGAGTCCATAGGTTGTGAGAACAGTTCAGTAATGGGGCAAGTGAAGTTGTCCCTTCTGGTTCAAGAGTCTGATGTTTGAGGGGTAATAACTGTTTCTGAACCTGGTGATGTGAGTTCTGAGGCTCCTGTACCACCTTCCTGATGGCAACAGTAGGAAGAGAGCATGCCCTGGGTGGTGGGGGTCCCTGATGATGGATGCAGCTTTCCTGCGACAATGCTTCGTGTAGATGTGCTTAATGGTGGGGAGGGTTTTACTCATGATGGAATGGGTCATATCTGCTACTTTTCACCGATCATAGGCATTGGTGTTTCTAGCCGCTACTCTCCACTACACATCTATAGGAGGGTGTCAAAGTTTTGGATACCACGCCAAATCACCGCAAGCTCCTAAGGAAATAGAGGTGCTGCTGTGCTGTCGTAATCGCATGAGTGCTGGGCCCAGGACAAGTCCTCTGATCACTCTCTGTGCAAAGAAGTTGCCCCTCAGGTTCCTTTCAAATCTCCCCCCTCAACTTAAAGCTGTGCTCTCAAGTTCTTGATTCCTGTACCCTGGGGAAAAGACTGTTCATTGTTTGTGTGCCATCCAGACAATTCGTTCCATACAGAAGTCCAATGAGATAGTAAAAAGGAAAACAGGATGCAGAATAGAGTGTGCATTGCAGACAGACAAATAGAGTGCAGCGGCCACAATGAGTTAGGTTGGGAGATTAGGAGTCCTCCTTAGACATACCTTTCACCAGAATCTGATAACAGTGGCAAAGATACCTGGTGCTATGTGCCCACAAGCTCCTGTCTCTTGTGTCTGATGGAAGAGGGATGAAGAGAGCCTGACTGATGTGGGAGGAGTCCTTGATTATGTCAAGTTCAGAGGAAATTTATTATCAAAGTACAGATGTGTCACCATATACAATCCTGAGATTCATTTTCCTGTGGGCATACTCAGTAAATCTGTGGAATAGTAACTGTAACAGAATCAATGAAAGATCAACCAGAGTGCAGAAGACAACAAACTGTGTAAATGCAAAATAAATATAACGAGAACATGAGATAAGAGTTCCAAAAGTGATTTCATTAGTTGTAGAAACGTCTCGTTGGATGGGCAAGTGAGTGTAGTTATCCCCCTTTTTGTTCAAAAGTCTGATGGTTGACGGGTAGTAACTGTTGTTGAACCTGGTGGCGCGAGTCTACAGGCTCTTGTACCTGCTATCTGATGGCAGCAGCGAGAAGAAAGCATGGCCTGAGTGGTGGGGATCCCCTGATGATGGATGATGTCAGCTGCTTTCCCGTCGCAGAGAGACGTGTAGACGGAGCCAGTGGAAGGGGAGCTGATGTCCATGATAGATTGGGCTGTCTCCCCAAATCTCTGCTCTCTGTAATCATGAGCTAAGTAGTTGCTGTACCAATCCATGATTTATCTAGCTAGAATGTTGTCTATGATGCATCTGTTAAACAAAATGGTGAGGGTTATTAGAACCTTGCCAATTTTCCTTAGCCTTCTGAGCAAGTAGTCATTGCAGTACTTGGTCATTTCATCACCATGGGTACTTATTTACAGCCTGTTACACTGCTACTGTTCGGGCAACAATGAAGGTCCTCCGTCTTTGGTGGTGGTCAGGGCTTTCTTCATCATGTCAGTAGATTTCTCGCAGTTTTAACTACTGTCAGTCTTGCAAGATTCAAGAATACCATTGCACTCAGATGTAGAAGGATTCTTCATTGCTGTTTCTGTAGAATTTTGTTTTACCAGTCAGGGTTGTTAACCGTGAGCTGAACCCCCGAACCTGGAGGACTAGTGGACTTGGCTTGGCTTTGCCCTTTAACCTGTTTGTCATGGGTGACCCTACGAAGAGCCAAAACATAAAGCCCTTACTCAAGCCAACATAGCTCTCTGGGTCATTGAGACACACAAGGCTCCAAACCACAACAAAGTTGTAGTCCTCTTGAAGGATACCCAAGGCTAGACCAGGACAAATTGTTGTAGAGATTTATAACCAGGACGTGTGGGACTGGTGAAGTTTGGCTCTCCCTTCTTGATACCAGCAGTGCCCAGAAACTGCCCACCTAACCCACAGGTGACACAAGTTATTTTTGTTGTATGTCGATGCCCAAGTAATGTGGGCATTGATGGAATACAGGAGGGTAGAAGACTCACACCACCAAGTTCAGGAACCGTTATTACCCTCAACCATCAGGGTCTTGAACCAGAATCAGAGTCGGGTTTAACATGTGTAACCCGGATACAAACCTGGCTCATTAGTTAACTCTAACAGCCATGTGACTCAGCGGTAAGAAGGGCTTTCTTTCATAAGCAGTATACGTCAAAGGTCAGCATGATTTGGGGTTCAACTGAACAGGAAAGTTGGGATGTTCCAATTAAGGAACATTGATTGTAGTGAATGCTGCGTAAATACTGCTCCATGCAAAGTTACCTTTCACCAGGAAATTAACAGATCATACACCAGCATAAAATTACAAAGCAAATACATTTACCAAATTTTCAACTTAAACAGTAACAGAAATAGAAAAGTAAAAGGACCCATTAGAGTTAAACCAATGTGCACAGAAACGTTGGAGCTCATTTCTGGAGTAGTCGGGTATATCGCATTACTCGCGCACTGAACCCACATTCTGCATGAAGGACAGCAGTCACAGTTGGATCCTCCCTCAAAAACCATCTCAAACAAACTGGCTCTCTCAGGAGTATTGCCTTTCCTCCTTGGAGCCATTCATCTGCACAAAGCACTTCTTACAATGAGGCCTCTTCTTCAAATGGCATTCTGTGGCATCTTCCCTGTGCCCCGCTGAGCAGCTCCTGCTGAAAGACCCCAAATCAGACCAATGTCCTTCAGAAATCTGATCCTGCCCAGCTCTCCTGAACCTTCCACTAAGCAGAAAGTTACAATTGGCTGACACGACATTCCTAAGTTGGACATCATGGTTCCTTATCTTTAGCCAAAGCCAAAATATTATTGCTAACAAGGACACACTGCTTTTGCAGAAACCGCTAAAAATAAAAATACCTTACAGCATAGCAGTATAAATCTTAAACAGGGCATCACATATATGCAAGAAAAAGTTTGTAAACCCATTGCAATTACCTGGTTTTCTGCATTAATTACTCATAAAATGTGGTCTGATCTTCATTGAAGTCATAATAATAATAGACAAACATCATCTGCCTAAACTAATAACACAAACAATTATACTTTTTATGTCTTAATTGAACACATTTAATCATTCACAGTACATGCTGGAAAAAGTATGTGACCCTCTAGTTCAGGGGTCCTCAACCTTTTGCACCGTGAACTGGTTTGATATTGACAATATTCTTGCGGACTGGCAGACGGAGTGGGTGGGTGGGCAGTGTTCAAGTTCAGCAGTGCGTGACAGGGAATGAGGAAAGATGCAGCTGACTCGTATCGTTTCATATCGCCAATCATATTGTTTCCTCGCGGCCCGGTAGCACATGCTTTGCGGCCCAGTACCAGTCCGCAGCCTGGTGGTTGGGGACCACTATTCTAGTTAATAACTTGTAGGATCTTCTTTAGCAGCAGTACCTCCACCAAATGTTTTTTTGTAACTGCTGATCAGATTTGTACAACGGTGAGGAGGAATTTTAGACTATTTCTCCATACAAAACTTTCAGTTCATCACTTTTTCTGGGATATCTTGCATGAGCAGTCCTCTTCAGGTTATGCTGCAGCATCTCAATTGGGTTAAGGTCTGGACTCGGACTTGGCCATTCCAAAACATGAATATTCTTCTTTTTAAACCATTCTGTTATTAATTTACTCTTGTGTTTCGGAGCATTGTTGCATCATCCAACTTCTTTTGAACTTTAGGTGATGGACTGCTACCCTGACATTCTCCTGCGAAATGTCTTTATACAATTTTGAATTAATTGTTCCCTCGGTGATTGCAAGCTGTCTAGGCCCTGAGGCAGCAAAGCAGCCCCAAACCGTGATGCTCCTTCCACCATGCTTCACAGTTGGGATGAGGTTTTGATGTTGGTGTGCAATGCCCTTTTTCCACCAAACATAGCTGTGTGCGTTACTGCCAAAAGTTCAACTTTTGTCTCATCACAGAACATTGTCCCAGAAGCTTAGTGGATCATCCAGGTGATCTTTTGCAAACTTGAGACATGCAGCAATGTTTTTTATGTGGAGAGCAGTGGTTTCCTCTGTGGTATCCTTCCATGAACACCATTCTTGTTCCGTGTTTTCTTATAGTAGACATGTGAACAAGGACTTTAGCAAGTTCTAGAAGTTCTGCATGTCTTTTGCTGTTACCCTTAGGTTCCTTTTCACCTCTCTCAACATTGTATGTTGAGCTTGGCGTGATCTTTGCAGGACGCCCAATCCTAGGGAGAGTAGCAGCAGTACTGAATTTCCTCCATTTGCAGACAATTTTTTTTACTGTGGACTGATGAACACGGGTCTTTAGAAATGCTTTTGTAGCCTTTTCCAGCTTCATGCATCTCTACAATTCTTCTAAGGTCTTCTGAAAATTGTTTTGATCGAGGCATGGTGCACATAAAGCAATGTTTCTTGAGAAGGTCAGACTCTTGTCAGTAACCTGACTTTGTATGTCTTTTTTAAAGGGCAGGGCACCTCTACAACCCACACCTCCAATCTCATCTCATTGTTTGGAAAACCTGACTCAATAGATTTTGTATCCCAGAGGTTTACATACTTTTTTGAACCTAGACTGTGATTGTTTAAATGGTGTACCCAGTATTGAAGAGGAGAAGTATAACTGTTTGTGTGTTATTAGTTTAGGCAGATTGTGTTTGTCTATTATTATGACAGATGAAGATCAGCCCCATTTTATGAGTAATCAATGCAGAAAACCAGGTAATTGCAAAGGATTCTCAAACTTTTTCTTGCAACTGTATAAATTAAATAAGTAGTGTGAAAATTTAAAAAAAGTAGTGAGGCAGTGTTGAGGGGTTCATTGTCCATTTAGAAATCTGATAGTGAAGGGGAAAGACTGTGAATCCTTCAGGCTTCTGTACCTCCTTCCCGGTGGTAGGAATGAGAAGAGGGCATGTCCCGGGTGATTGAATTCCCTAATGATGGATGCCACCTTTGAGGCTTTGCTCCTTGAAGGTGTCCTGGATGCTGGGGAGGCTAGTGCCCACGATGGAGCTGACTGAGTTTATCCAGAGCAGATAACCTCACTCACCCCAACATAGAACTGTCCCCGCATCCTATGGACTCACTTTCAATGCTCTTCATCTCATGTTCTTGATATTTATTGCTTATTTATTATTGATATTTTGTTTTTTGTTTCTTTATGTATTTGCACAGTTTGTTGTCTTTTGCACATTGGTTGTTTGTCCGCCTTCCTGTGTGCAGTTTTTCATTGATTCTATGGTGTTTCAAAAATCCAAGGTGCAGAAGGACTTGGGAGTCCTTGTATAGGAATTCCTAAAGGTTAACTTGCAAGTTGAGGAAGGCAAATGTAATGCTAGCTTTCATTTCGAGAGAACTGAAATATAAAAGCAAGGATGTAATGCTGAGGCTTTATAACACACTGGTGAGGCCTCATTGGGAGTATCATGATCCCTTATCTAAGAAGGATGTTCTGACATTGGAGAGGTGGGGCATCAGAGGAGGTTCACGAGAATAATTCTGGGAATGAAAGCAGCAGTTGAAGGCTCGGAATTGTAATCACTGGAATTTCGAAGAATGACAAGTGGATGTGAAGAGGATGTTTCCTATAGTGATGAGTCTAGGATCAGAGGACACAACCTCAAAATAGAGGGATGTCTATTTAGAACAGTGAGAAATTTCCTTAGCCAGAGAGTGGTGAATCTATGGAATTCATTACCAAAGGCGGCTGAGGAAGCCAATTCATTGGGTATATTTAAGGCAGGGGTTGATATATTCTTGATTAGTCACAGCATGAAGGGATACGGGGAGAAGACAGGAGATTGGAGCTGAGAGGAAAATGGATCAGCCATGATGAAATGGTGGAGCAGACTCAATGGGTCAAATGGCCTAATTCTGCTCCTATGTCTTGTGGGCCTATGGCTTATATGTATTTACTGTTAATGTCTGCAAGAAAATGAATCTCAGGGTTGTATATAGTGACATATATGTACTTTGAAATGGTGGAGCAAGTTTGATGGGCTGAATGGCCTAATTCTGCTCCATTGGTCTTATGACAACATCTATGGTTGACTCTGATCGATGGAGATCTCAGAAAGGGTAGACAGTCAGTCTTTTTTTTCCTTGGGGTAGAAATGTCAAATACAAGAGAGAATAGAGGGATGTCCCTTTAGAACAGTGACGAGGAGGAATTTCTTTAGCCAGAGTGGTGAATCTCTGGAATTCATTACACAGGCGGCTGTGGAAGCTGTCATTGGGTATATTTTAAGGCAGAAGTTGATAGGTTCTTGATTAATTAGGGCATGAAGAGATATGAGAAGAAGGCAGGAGATCGGGGCTGAGAGATTAGCAGAGTAGACTCAATGGGCCAAATGGCCTAATTCTAATCTTTATTTTATGGACTTAATGGAAATGCCTAACAAATTACTGAATGGGGCTATACTGGGTAAATTGGAGAACCAAAAAAGGGATGTTGTATTATGCCGAGTGCAGTACAGATGTCCAAACTAACATAGGAAGAGGGATGGGGAAAGTTGTGACAAGGTTGTGAGAACAAGGTCAAGAATATAAGGGAATTCCCTAAATTATAACTGGGAGACAATGTGGATGGTACGGAAAGTTTCTTTCAAGAGAACTAATCAATGCGTGGCAAGGATAATAGGTTGGAACGGGGTAGAGGCGATAGAAAAGCATTCTAGATTTATGATTGAGCAGCATGTTAGATCAGCGTGTGGCACCCTTGCCCACAGCTCCAGAAACACAGCTCCTTCCTCTGGCGCTGTCTGTGTCTGTATCTGAGCCTGTGTCTGTACGTGTGCATGCACGCATGTATCTGTGCATGTGTAGCATGTACATTTTCCCTGTAATGGCGTGGTTTTCCTCTCACGTTCCAGTGGTGTCTGGCTTCAGTGGGTTAATTGTATACTGTAAATCAGACCCCCTGTCTGCAGTTGTGAGTGAAGGGAAGAATCTGGGGGGAGTTGAGAATGTGGAGAGATTGAGTTACAGGGATATAAGTGAGGCTGAGATTGATGGCTGGTTGATTCTTCGCTTACACTTCTAAGAGGAAATATGGACTCGATAGGCCGAATGTTGTGAGACACTGCGGGGAGGGTTTCCGAAACACAATAGGATGTAAGACACAGAAATCTTCCCCATTTTTAAAAAAGTCTTGGAAGCATTTGTTCAGTGCTGGGATGAGTTTGGATGGATGTTTTGGACTGATACAGACACAATGGGCCAAATGACCTCTTGGAGCATAAACTATGTTTATAAGAGGAACTGACATTACTTATCCAGGGAGTGTCTGACAAGGCAGTGTGAGGAGATCTTTACTTTGTGTCCAACCTGTGTAATCCCTGCCCTGGGAATGTGTGTGCTGGGACGGTGTGAAGGAGCTCCACTTTATCTGCCCTTATCCCAGGAAAGTATGATGGGACAGTGTAGAGGGAGCTTCACTCTGTGCCTGACCCTGAGAGTGATGGGTCAGGGTAGAAAGAGCTTCATATTGTGTCAATCCCAGCACTGAGTGTGACGTGTTCTCTGCCCACAGGAGGGGCTGGCGCCCGCAGTTTTGCCCCCACCACCTGGCCCCTGGAAAATGTCCAGTGGCCTCCAGGATGCAGCCATCAGCAGTTTTCTGCAGTTCATCGAGGAGAAGGGTCTGAAGGCTTACAACTCACTAACAAGCCTCAGCTGCAGTTCTGACAGCGCTGGCCGCTCCCTCTGCCACGAGATGAACCTGCTGTACCGTAAAACCAAGGTGGATTGGAAGCACAGGGAGGAGGAACCGAAGAAAAGGTAAAACCCTTCCCCCCCCACCCCCCGTGATCTGTCTTAGCCCCCATCCCTGCAGGCATTACCCTCAGAAGCAGACATCCCAACCCGGGCTTGGCTTACAAGGTTTGATGTCTCTGAGCCATTATTTGGTGGAGTTCAGAAGGATGAACTTGGGGGGGAGATCTCATTTTTCCATTAGTGGGAGAGTCTAGGATCCAAGGGCACAGCCTCAGAATAGAGCAGCGGTTCCCAACTTGGGGTCCAAGAACCTCTCAGCAATTGGTGGGAGGGGGTGTGGACCCCTGGAATAGAGGGACGTCTGTTTAGAACTGAGATGTGGAGGAATTTCTTCAGCCAGAGGATGTTGAATCTGTGGAATTCATTGCCACTGACAACTGTGGAGGCCGTGTCACTGGGTGTATGTAAGACAGAAATTTCCAGGTTCTTGATTGTTAAGAGGTGTTAACATTTATAGAGAAAATTGGGAGAATGATGTTGAAAAAATAACTCAGCCATATTGAGTGGTGGAGAAGACTGGATGGGCTGAATGGCCTGATTCTGCTCAGATACCTTGTGATCCAATGGGGCTTGAGTACATTTGAAGATTCTGGTGAGACCTCATCTTCGGTCTGTTGCCAAAGCCTCAGTCAATGTTACAGAGTCAACCAACAGAGAAATGGGCCCTTCAGCTCATCAAATCTATGGTGACCATCAACTGCCCTTTTACACTAAACCAGGAGTCACACAGATTAGAAGCAGGCTCTTTGGCCCACCAAGTCTGTGTGAGCTATCGGTCACTCTGATCCTATTTTATTACTATCATCTCTCTTCTCTCCCACACCGTCGCTCTGAGGAGCAATTTACAGCAGATGATTAACCCACTGACCCCGCATGTGGTTGGGATATGAGGGAACCAGAGTGTTATGGGCAGTCACAAGAAGACCGTGGAAACTCCACGCAGACAATGCTGGAGGTCAGCATTGACCCCAGAGTGATGGAGTTGGAAGGCAGCACCTCTACCCACTGTGTTGCTATCTGTGAATCCTGTTTTCAACCCAGGTAACTATCTGGTGCATTGTTTCTCTGACAGAAGAGAAATCGGCTATGGCTTCTTCAATCCATAGAGTCTAGAAAACTACAGCAGAAAAACAGGCCCTTTGGCCCACCTAGTCTGTGCTGAACCATTTAAACTGCCTAGTCCCATCATACCTGCACAGGCACCATAGTCCTCCATACCCCTACCATCCATGTACCTATCCAAGCATCTCTTAAACATTGAACCCGAGCTTGCATGCTCCTCTTGTGCTGGCAGCTCATTCCGCACTCTCACCACCCTCTGAGAGAAGTAGTTTCCCCTCCTGTTCCCATTAAGCTTTTCACCTTTCTCCCTTAATCCATGACCTCTGGTTGTAGTCCCTCTCAACCTCAGTGGAAAAAGCCTGCTTGTATTTACCCTATCTATATCCATCATAATTTTGTATACTTTTATCAAATCTCCTCTCAGCCTTCTACATACCAAGGAGTACTGTCCTAATCTATTCAATCTTTCCTTGTAACTCAGGTCCTCCAGATCCAGCAACATCCTTGTAAATTTTCTCTGTATTCTTTCAACCTTGTTTACATTATTCCTGTAGGTAGGTGACCAAAACTTCACACATTACTCCAAATTAGGCCTCACCAATATCTTATACAACTTCAACATAACGTCCCGTGTGCTGTACTCATACTTTGATTTAGGAAGTTGAGTAATCACCCCCTCTGCCTGCCCCTCCCTCTGTGTGTGTGTGTGTGTGTGTGTGTGTGTGTGTGTGTGTGTGTCGCTGCTTGTCTCTTTCATGTACTCATGTATGTTCTGTTCTATCTGTTCCGCCCTATAATCTTCCCTTTAACACTCTCTAACTCTCTATGCCTGTCCTTCCCAATGGTTCTTCTGGTCAGGAAGTGTCTCTCTGGGCCAGTCCACAACCCCCTCAGATCTGAGACCTTGCTTACCAACTGCCTGTTATACCTCTGGCATTTAGGGCAGCAATGAAGGTCTTCCATCATTGATGTAGAAGGATTCTTCACTGCTGTTTTTGTAACATTTTTTTTAACCGCTCAGGGTTGTTAGCCCTGAGCTGAGCCCTTGAACCACTCTTAGTCTGGCCTCTACCCTTTGACCTGTTTGACATGGGTGACCCTACCAAGAGGTAAAGTTCTAGGCCCTGACTCCAGACATCATAGCTCTCCGGGTCATTGAGGCACGCAAGTCACCAAACACTAAGGCAAGGTTGCAGTGCTCTTGGAGGAGATCCAAGACCTAACCTTCCCAGATATCAGCCAAAAATCGAACTCGGGTTCAAAATGAAATCTTGCTCAAATCCCAGCATATTGTCTTCCCCTCCCAGGATATCAGTGCAGTGGGTAGAGCGCTGTCTCAATGCTCCAGACTCTCTGACGGTGGTATCTGAAAAGAGGATGCTGTCCAAGTTGCATGCCATCTTGGACAATGTCTCCCTTCCACTACATAATGTACTGGGTGGGCACAGGAGTACATTCAGCCAGAGACTCATTCCACCGAGATGCAACACAGAGCGTCATAGGAAGTCATTGCTGCCTGTGGCCATCAAACTTTACAACTCCTCCCTTGGAGGGTCAGACACCCTGAGCCAATAGGCTGGTCCTGGACTTACTTTCTGGCATAATTTGCATATTATTATTTAATTTTTTATGGTTTTATATTGCTATATTTATACTCTATTCTTGGTTGGTGCAACTGTAATGAAACCCAATTTCCCTCAGGATCAATAAAGTATGACTATGACTGGGTTCAATCCTGACCTTCAGCACTGTCAATGTGCGTGAGTGTTTATTTGTAATTTTCACGTGTTTTCCCCAGCTGCTTCCGTTTCCTCCGACCCCCCAAAAACACGTAGGCTGCTATTCAGTTGCCCCCCCACCACCACCTCCGCAGTGTGTGGGTGAGAACTACAATCTGGGGAGATATTCTGGGAATTGATTTGAAGCTGGGGCAGATAAAACAGGATTAGTGTAAGTGGGTCTGCATGGACCCTTTGGGCTGAAGGGCCTGTTTCCATGCTGTATATCTCTCCATGAAGTTTTAATTCTTTCTCCAGATTGGGGCTCTAAGCTGATAGAAATGTTCCAAGCATGAGCAACATCTCTTCAATCCCAACTGGAATGACTCGCTCTATTCTTCTTTGTCTGGTAATATCCCTCGCTCGTTATTGGTTCAAGTCTCCTCTCTGCCTCCTGCTTCATTCCTTTCTTTCCCAGGAGCTGTTCAATGCCCATCTTGGTTTTCCCATGAGACAGGGGCCTTAGAAGAGTCTGTGTGCTTTATGTAGGCCTCTGTCCCACAGTGTGGAGCAGACCAGAGCGACCAGGGACCAGGCGTTAAGTCAGCTACTTCATCCCTAGTGATGGCGATCACAGCCTGTGATGCTCAGATGTTAAATAGATGGATAGTTGCTAAAGAAACAAAGGACTTCATCATTCAGTGAGATATTGGGGCACCATGGTAGTAGTTAGCAAGACGATACTGAGCTCAGGCAATTGAAGTTCAGAGATCAAGTCTGACGCCGCCTGTAAAGAGTTTGTACATTCTCCCCGTGACTGTGTAGGTTTCCTCTGGGTGCTCCAGTTTCCTCCTACAGTCCAGCAAAGGTTAGAAGGTTGCCTGGTCATTGTAAATTGTCTTGTGATTAGGCTGAGGGTTAAATAGGAGGGTTGCTGGACTTTATGGCTTGTTGAGTGTGAAGGGCCTGTTCCCTGCTGCATATATCAATAAAATAAAATATGGTATCTGAGCTCTGCCTTGGAAAGATCTATACACTGACTGGGGTCTTTCTCACCCTCCAAGAGATCTGCACACTGACTGGAGTATTCCTCTTAGTTAAAGAGATCTGTTAACTGACTGTCTCTGTCTCTGTCTCTCTCTCTCTCCTTCAGAGAGAGCTGATCATGGACTGGGGCATCCCTCTGCCTCAGATCTGTGCACTGACAGGGGCATCCTTCTTGCCCTACAGAGATCTGCACACTGACTGGGGTCATACTATCACACAGACCTATACATTGACTGGGATTTCTCTCTCTCAGAGATCTGAACACTGACTATGGTCTCTTTCTCTCTCGCTGTGAGAGATTTGTACACTGACTGGGGTATCCCCCTCTCTCAGTGTGATCTGTACGTTGATTGTGTACTCTCTATCTCGGAGAGATCTGTACACTGACTGTGGTATCCCTCACTCTTGGAGAGATCTGTACATTGACTGGGTTCTCCTCTACCTCAGAGATCTGTACTGACTGGTCCCCTTTTCTCTCTCCCTCAGAAGTGTGCACTAACTGAGATATCCCTCTCCCTTGAGATCTGTACAATGACTGTGGTCTCCCTTTATCCCCTACCTCAGAGATTGTTACATTGATTAGGGTTTCCCTTTCCCTCTGCTCCAGAGATGTGTGCGTTCATACGGGGTTCTCTCCAGATTCTACCTTTGACCAGATAACCCACCGATACACATCATTGGCATGTGGGAAAAAACCAAAATGAAAACTCAAGAGGACAGACTGACACCCCAGAGGTCAGAATTGAACCCAGGTCTCTGAAGTGTAAGGCAGTGTCATTTCCCACTGTGCCATCATGATTGATCCTAACCCTCTGTATTCCATTAGTTAATCAATCATCCCAATGTGGGTGGAGGTGCATCTCTACCAAAGGAGGTGTAAGGCGCTCCTTCTCTCCGCTAGCCTGCAGGTCACCCTGCTTAGTGCCCTGATCAGGGTCACAAGAAGCCATGGGAGCAGGTGGTGGATGGTCATATGAGCAGCTGGTGCATATCACAACTCCTGGTTATGCGACCACTGTCGACAGATGGATAATCTCTGAAGAGTATTGATAATGGCTGGGTTCACCCATCTTGTAAAAACATTGCCCAGAAGAAGGCAATGGCAAACCACTTTTGTAGAAAAATTTGCCTTAAATTTGAACAGATTTGGGGACCTTTTATTCGATATTTTCATTTAATGTAATATTTACCCTTCTTGTTTTTTTTCACTGTTTTTAATGGAGGTCGGGATTGAGGACGTGATTTTAAGTTTAACTCTGTTTGGTTTCAAGTTAGCCCATTGCTTTGCCTTGCTTTTAGTTAGTTGCACGGTGGGTTTTTTTTGGGGGTTTTTTTTTCTTTTTTTTTCCATTGATATATATAAAATTTAGTATACTATTATGTTATCTTGGTTTCTTATGTTTAAATTACATTGTTTGTAGTATTTTTTTTGGTATTGATATCTTTTGGAATTTTATTATACTTTAACATTGTATTAATGTTTATATGGCTTACCTTTTTTGTATACTTACTCAATAAAAAGATTTAAAAAGAAAAAGAAAAAAAAAAAAAATTTGCCAAGAACAATCATGGTCATGGATAAGACCATGATTGCTCACATCAGTACCACACAGCACATAGCAATAATGATGATCTTAAGAAATGCATTCTGGAAGTGCAAATATACCCATCCTTTATCCACCCAACTCCTTACATTGAAGAGATTTTGGGGGACACATGCCTCTCTGACAGAGAGGCACGGAGACATATTGCATCCTGGCAGAGAGGAACTGAGAGATCCCAGTGAGTGCATCGATACCTTGAATCAAGCAGGAATTTAAGACTTCAGACTGTCTGTAGATTTCTCTGAGGGTGAAGGGCAGATATTTGTATAATTACTCTAGAGGAGGTTCACAAAAATGATCTTCAGACTGTCTGTAGATTTCTCTGAGGGAGGGCAGATATTTGCATGCAACTCCAGAGGAGGTTCAGAAGAATGATCCCAGTGATGAAAGGGTTAATGTATCAGAAGTATTTGTTGTCTTCGGCACAGGGTCTCGGCTCGAAATGTCGACTGTTTATTCATTTCCATATGAGGTGCCTGACTTGCTGAGTTCCTCTAACATTTGAGTGTGTTGCTCTAGTGAAGGGGTTCCCAACCTTTTTTATGCCATGGACCAATGTCATTAAGCAAGGGGTCTGTGGACCCCAGGTTGGGAACCCCTATCTAATGTCACTGGGCCTGTACTCACCTGAGTTCAGCTACTGGATACATAAAAGACCTGAATAGAGTGGATGAGGAGAGGATATTTCCATCAGTAGGAGAGTAGAGGCGCCAAGGGCACAGCCTCAGATTAAAGGGATATTCCTGTGACATCATGAAATTGAGATGAGGAGGAATTTCTTCAGCCAGAAGGCAGTCAATCTAGAATTTGTTGCCAGAGGGCTATGGAAACCAAGTCATCAGGTATACTTCAGGTTCTTGACTAGAAAATGGATTAAGGTGAGAAAATGTGTTTGTAAGCCAAAAAAAACAGCAATGATTGAAAAGCAGAGTGAATTTCATTGACACAGCAGCCTCAGCCTGCATCCTTATCCTGTGGTCTAATGGACTAGGATGGGAGTCTCAGTCCTTTCCCCTGGGAGACTGCATTTATTGGGCACAGGAATTCAAATGGTCTGGTAGACTTTGTCACAAGAGGAGCAACACACAAGAGGCTGTAGGAACTCAGCAGGAAAGGGAACATCTTTGGAAGGAAATGGACATTCAATACCTAACAAAATCAACATTACAGCTGCACAATTAGGGGGGGAGAGAGAGAGAAAGAAAATTGAGTAGTCTGCAGTAGGGTTAGGGGTTTTCAGATTGGTTCAGGAACCTGGTGGTGGTGGGGAAGGAGCTATTGTTGAACCTTGAGGTGTGGGCCTTCAGGCTCCTGCATGATGACAGCATTGAAGAGAGGGCGCAGCCTGGATGGTGGGGGTTCCCTGATGGTGGATGTCACCTTCCTGAGATATCGCCTGTTGTAGATGTCCTTGATAGTGGAGAGAGCTGTACCCAGGATAGAACTTACTGGGTTTTTCCGTTCTCTACAGCCTCTATTTCTGAGCATTGGGAATTTCCATACCAGCCAGGATGGAAGCAGTTGGAATGCTTTCTACGTGACAGGTGGATCTGGGTTGGAGGGGTGGGGGAGGTAATATGCAAATAGAGGAGATGATGACCAACTGAGTCCCCCTATCATGCGAGTTGCTCAAGATTCCAGCTTCTTGTATCTCCATGGTGTCACAAGAGGAATTGAGCACAAGGGTGGGGATATCATACCACAGTCGTTCGACGAATTTATCCATGTTGTGCTTGGTTTAATATAGAAAACCAGGACATCTCGTTGATATCACTGGACAACAAAGATTTTGCCTCCTGAATGCTTTCAGATGTATCTCATAGATTTTGGGCTGCTGATCTTGAAAATCACCATGAAATTTCCGTACTAAGCACCATTTTTTTAATTGCCTATTTTTGTTATTTCAATTCATAATCCAAGTCAATTAAAACTTGAGGTCATTCAAACCGGAGATCAGTAATTTTCCAGGCACAGAGGGAACTGAGACATGACGATCGTGCTGGATGCTGTCAGGTCCGCTGTCAACTGAACCAATGGTGGAATGTATTCATAGGCTGCTTCTTGCTTCTATCTTGTCAGCAAGAAATGTGGTGGTGGAGAGGTCTCAGTGCGAGAGCAGGTATCAGAAGAAGAATTTTGAAACAATGTTGTTTCTAGAAAGAGGAAACCCGATGTATATTCATTCCTCTGTCTAAACTAACCATTCTCTCGTCTTGAACCCTTCTTTTCCCCCCCATCTGTCCTTTATTGTGTGTTCCTTTCCCCACCCACCACACACCGTCCCTCCATCCCTCCCCGTCTCCCTCCTCCCCACCTCCCTTGGCCAACCCCACTTCCCATCTCCCTTCCACTGTCCCCCTTCCCTTTTCCCCACCTTGCCTCCCCCTTCCTCCTCATCTCTACTCTTGCTGTCCTTCCTGTTCTCCCTCTGTCTGTCCCTTCTGCCCCTCCTCCTCCCCCCCCCATTTCTCCTCCCCTCCCCAACTCTGTAACCCTCTCCCCTCCCACTGAAGCATCTGCAAGGATGGGGGTCTGGCCAGGGTCCGGGACTTGGCCTCCTTCCGCAAGCACTTCCGCATGGGCTTCATGACCATGCCTGCCTCCCAGGAGCATGGCCCCCACCCGTGTGCCAGTGGCATGACCACGCGCTCACTGTCCCTTCACTCGGTGGGCAGTGTGGACAACAGCGAGCACCCCTGCACCCGCAAACAGTCCGACAAACCCCGGCGCCACCCCAGCACCAAGCTCAGCCTGTGCAGCGAAGGCAGGAACAGCACCAGCAGGGAAGGAGACGGGCCGAATGGTGAGACAGGTGAGAAAGGCCGACAGGGTTGGACACAGTGAAGCTCCCTGTACACTGTCCCATCACACACTCCCAAGGTCAGCCACAGTGAAGCTCCCTGTTTTACACTGTCCTATCACACTCTCCCAAGGTCAGACACAGACTGAAGCTCCCTCTGCACTGTCCCATCACACATTCCCAGGGTCAGACACAGACTGAAGCTCCCTCTACACTGTCCCATCACACACTATTAGGGTGAGACACAGAGTGAAGCTCCCTCTACACTGTCCCATCACACACTCCCAGGGTCAGACACAGAGTGAAGCTCCCTCTACACTGTCCCATCACACACTCCCAGGGTCAGACACAGAGTGAAGCTCCCTCTACACTGTCCCATCACACACTCCCAGGGTCAGACACAGAGTGAAGCTCCCTCTACACTGTCCCATCACACACTCCCAGGGTCAGACACAGAGTGAAGCTCCCTCTACACTGTCCCATCACACACTCCCAGGGTCAGACACGGAGTGAAGCTCCCTCTACACTGTCCCAGCACACACTCCCAGGGTCAGACACAGAGTGAAGCTCCTCCTACACCATCTCATCACACACTACTAGGGTCAGACACAGAGTAGTTTACAGTTGTTATTGGTTTGTTATTGTCACATGTACTGAGATGCACTGAAAAACTTTGTTTTGTATGTCATCCATACAGAATTATTTCATTCCAAGTGTACAGTGAACTAGTGCAAGTTAAACAGTAACAGAATGCAGAATGAAGTGTTATGGTTGCAGAGGAAGTACAGTACAGATAGATAAATAAGGTTCAAGTCCATGCCAAGAGAGACTGTGAGATAACAAGTTAATGTTATTGTACAATAAGTCCATTTCGTCATTTTATAGTAGCAAGGTAGAAGCTATCCTTGAGCCTGGTGGTTCTTGCTTTCAGGCTTTTGTATCTTCTGTCTGACGGAAGGGGTGGGGGGAGAGATTGTCTGGTATGGAAGAGAGTAAAGCTCTGTCTACACCAGGTTTCCCAACCTTTTTTATGCCATGGACCACTACCATTAACCAAGGGTTCCCATGTTGGGAAAGCCTGCTCTGTGCTATTCCAGCACACATTCCCAGGTTAGGGACAACAGAGTAAAGCTCCCTCAGCCCTGTTCTCCCCCAACCCGACATTTACACTGGTAACCTGGGGTGGGGTAGTCTTGCCTAGAGCAGGACAGTGTAATGGATTTCTAAGCCAGTTTATGTACTCCACAGCCACCTACCATTTCTACAGCTGGGAAAAGTCAGTGTATCTTGTATATACAGAGTCTGAGAGATTGCAGCCTCTATTTGAGAATTTGAAGGGGGCTGCTACTCGAGATCAGGCTGCACTTCAGCCCCTTGCTCCTGACATTCAGTAAAAAGGAGTAGGTTGCTCGAAGGATCGCCTGTTCGGTTTCTCTGGGGCCCAGGCAAATTGACCATTCACGAGTCCAGGCGCAGTGGGGGTTTTACCCAAGCCAATTGCCTGCCCCTCTTCCAGGGTTATGGACATCCATGCCTGTGTGTCCATGGAGAAAGAGCACGGGGTATCCATGGGGGGGATTTCCTGGACCAGTAGGTGCTAGAGGCTCGAGTGTGTACTGGATGGAGATGGTAGTGCTGTAATTTGATGTGACTCTAACTTGTGTGAATGGTGGAATATTGAAGTATTGTCGTTATGTGATGCCGTAATCACTGAATAATCACGTTTTGAAAGCGGGGGGGGGGAACAACAGTAGGGACAGCATGGTTGGAGGTACACTAAAGAGCCCCCTCCAGCTTACATTCCCAGGACTGGTAGAGCAACTTGCGTAAACAAATACCCCCCCCCCCCACCACCGCCATCCAGTAAATACCCCAAATGTTTTACATGCAACCTTGACACTGAGCTGCCCACCCAGATATTTGGATATTTCACACAGGAAGGGGTGGAATTCAATGTGTGGCCCAAAGAGGAAGAGGAATGTCCTGAGGTTTTGGGAAGGAATTCTAGGGTTCCCTGCCCAGGCCGCTGGCAACTCTCAGATGTTGGAGAGGTTGCAAGATTAAAAGTAAGTACTGAGTACAAAGGAAGACTTCAGAGCAGCTTGTCCTTGTGTGTGTGTGTGTGTGTGTGTGTGTGTGTGTGTGTGTGTGTGTGTGTGTGTGTGTGTGTGTGAGAGAGAGAGAGAGAGAGACAGACAGGAGAATGTGGAGGAACCAAACCATCCCATCATGTCAACAGTGGGACAATATTAACCTAGGGGAATGTGAAACATGAAAGACACACAGTGGCCACTTTGTTACATTAAGCTGCTCGTTAATACAAATATCTAATCAACCAATCATGTGGCAGCAACTCAATACATAAAAACATGCAGATATGGTCAAGAGGTTCATTTGTTGTTCAGACCAAGCGTCAGAAGAGGAAAGAAATGTGATCTAAGTGACTTTGACCGTGGAATGATTGTTGCCGCCAGGTGGGGTGGTTTGAGTATCTGGGATTTTCACGCACAACGGTCTCCAGAGTTTAGAGAAAAGAGTCATAGAATACTACAGTATGGTTGTGGGCCCTTCAGCCAGTCTAGTCCATGCCAAATTTTTCTTCTGCCTGGCCCCATCGAACGGCACTTGAACTATAGGCCTCCATACCCCTCCCAACCAAGTACCTACCCTGGTTGGTCCTGCTGAAGTGCAATATCTTGCATTTGCCTACATTGACTTTCATCTGCCATCCATTTATAGCACATTTTCCCAGCTGGTCCAGGTCCCACTGCAAGCCATGGTAGCCTTCCTCACTGTCCACTACACCCCTAATCTTGGTGTCATCTGCAAATTTTCTGATTCAGTTAACTGCATTATCATCCAGATCATTGATGTAGATGACAAACAACAATGGACCCAGCACCGATCCCTCTGGCACACCACTAGTCTCAGGCTTCCAGTCAGATAGGCAACCATCTACTACCACTCTTTGCGCAGTGAATGTTTAATCTAATTTACTACTTCATCCTAAATGTCAAGCAACTGAACTTTCGTGACCAACCTCCCGTGCAGGACCTTGTCAAAGGCCTTACTAAAGTCCATGCAGACAGAACTTCAGCAACTTTCCTGGTAACTTCCTCAAGGTACTAGATAGATAGGCATGACCTACCAAGCACAAAGCTATGATGACTATCCTTAATCAGTCCCTGTCTATTGAACTACTTAAATATCCAGTCCCTTAGAATACCTTCCAATAACCTACCCACTACTGATTCTCATACAACACTACAGCACAGAACAGGCACTTTGGCCCATCTAATCCATGCCAGGCTATTACTCTGCCTAATCTACCTAGAATGGTGTGAAAAATTTTTTAAAAACATCCAGTGAGTGGCAGTTCAGTGGGTGAAAATGCCTTGTTAATGAGAGACATCAGAGGAGAATGGCCAGACTGGTTCAAGCTGACAGGAAGGCAACAGTAACTCATAACCACGCGTAACAACAGTGGTGTACAAAAGAGCATATCTGATCACACAGCACCAGAAGACCACACACATATGCTCAGTGGCCACTTTATTAGGTATACAAGAGAATCTAAAACTAGGAGATTTCTGGTCACCTCATTATAGGAAGGATGTGGATGCTTTAGAGAGGGTGCAGAGGAGATTTACCAGGAGTGCAAGTGATTCCGTACATTAGGAATGCCAGAAGAATAGGATATTGAGGTGCATCTCAGGCACGTCCTTCCCCACCACTGACAGCATCTACAGGAGGCATTGCCTCAAGAAGATGGCATATGTCATCAAAGATCCCCACCATCCAGGTTATGCCCTCTTCTTACTGCTACCATCAGAAATGAGATGCAGAAACCCAAGACCCCACACCACCAGGTTCAGGAACATGCACCATATTCCTCTCCTTAGATGCTACCTGACTTCCTGAGGTCCTCCAGCATTTTACGTGCGTTGCTCAGTAAATATCCAATCCTATTCTCAATATCGTGTTCTCCTGGCATTCCTGATATTAGAAATCACTTATTTCACCTTTTAAATCTCTTGCATTATTATGGACGTGATTTTCTTTGTGCCGTTTGGTTGTTGTAATAAGGCCATGCTTTTGAACAGTTTTTTCACCTTGTGTTATAATTAATGTTTTGCATGTTGCCCAAAGGTATGGGCTTGTGATGTTGTCACATGGGAGGTTTTTAATTATACCTGTACCTCACTGTACTTGTTTGCATGACAAAGAATTCAAATTGACATCTGATGTTCCATTGGTGCTGAGGATTGGCGTTCCTACATTGGGAAAACTAATTTTTCATGTTAGCGCAGTGGGATAGGAAAGGGAGGCTGTTTACCACACAGAGTGTAGGATCTGACAAGAAGGGCATTGGGAATCAGGATAATGGGGAGAAGGAAATGGAGGTGAGGTGAATCATATCTAACATCTTGTGTCCGTTCAGCCCATCGTGTTCTGCTGTAACAGGAGGCACCCTTCCTAGTCGGTGTGCATCAGTGATCAGTCTCTTACCTCTCAGGCACCAATGTGACCTTTTCTTAATTTCCCTTCCAGCTCCCCAAAGATCT
Source organism: Mobula hypostoma (assembly GCF_963921235.1). Lineage (NCBI taxonomy): Eukaryota > Metazoa > Chordata > Chondrichthyes > Myliobatiformes > Myliobatidae > Mobula > Mobula hypostoma. Next base: position 118,002,884 of record NC_086101.1, read on the forward strand.
GGTGCCAAGGGAGGCGACAGTGTTGGGCAGAGGCTCCTCCCACTGAAGGCCAAGTTCTGCCCCAGTGCCCAGCTCTCCGTGTCCTTCGACGAAGCATGTCCCAGCCGGGGGACGGCAGCACCAGCCAGCGTCTGCCCCAGGGGAGGCCATTCCCGGCGTGGCTTGGAGGAGGAGGGGGAGAGGCGGGGCGAGGATGAGGAAGAGGAGGAGGAGCCCGTCTACATCGAAATGGTGGGCGATGTGTTCAAGGAGCAGGCGGCGGCCGCCGATGAGGACTCCGAGCACAGTGAAGCCATCTACGAGGAGATGAAGTACCCACTGGCTGAAGATGGTCCACGGGAGGCCAAGTGGGGCAAGCACTCTGAGACAACCCCCAGGCTTCCTGGAGACGCCGGCCACGGGGCGTCCAAGAGCCACCAACCCGGCTCTCGGGGTCCGCCATATGAGATCCCACCCCCCTTCCCTAACCTTCTACTCCACCGTCCTCCCCTCCTCGCCTTCCCCCAAGGTGGAGGCGGCCAGAAGGTCTACCCGGAGGCACCTCCTCCCCCACCACCCCACGGAGAACCCCCTCCCAGCCCAGGGACCCCACGACCCCAGAAGGAGGACAGACCCCCCTCAGGTCAGCTGCTTCCCTCAGGTCGTGCGAGGAGCCACTCGACCCCATTGCCACCGCAAGCATCAGCACCGTACCGGCCCGAGAAGGAGTTGCCCAACTCCCAGACCATGGTCTGCACACCATCCAAAGCACTGGCCCAAGTGTCACAAGCCCTGGGCCCGCCCAAGGTGGACAGGGACAAGATGGCCTCACTCAGTGTCGTCTGCTCCTCGGTCAGGGTGACAGCCCACCCACTATTGGCCCACATCCCTGGGGAGGCAAAGATGGCCACCGACAAGGAGCTGCCCAGCGTCTTCCACCCAGCAGGGAGGGGTATCACTGGCTCCCGGCCCCTGTCTGGCCTTTGCCGAATGCCCATGGCCCACGGGCTGCTGGAGCACGCCGGCCTGCCAGCGCCTGCAGCCGTCTTCTGGCCCTACCTACCGGGGGCGTGCAGGCGTCCTCCCGCCTATGACAGCCTGAGGTCCAAGGCCTGTGTCACCGCCAGCATCACAACGCACTCCACAGTGAAGACCCAGCAAATGCAGGAGCGTCCATCCTCCTCCATCTCCATCTGCTGCTCCAAGTCGCTGGTCAGCGCTGAGTCCCGGCCGGCAACAGGCACTGGGGTTGAGGCAGCTGGAGGACCCAGCAGGGGCTGGCAGCGCAGGTTGTCCAGCGGAAAGAAGGTCAAGGAATCAGAAGGTAAGGGGAAATTGAGGGGAGGAGGGCGGGGTGGGATGCAACCGGTTGGTTGGGGGTAGAGTAGCCCCAACAAGGCCCACATCACTCTGCCCTCACCCCAGGCCTTCCGTCCCCACCGGTGCACCCCTCATCACCCCGTCACTGTTCCTCCGCAAAAACGTTCTGTCTTGACCCCAACCCTAGTCGCTGTCCCCATCTCACTTTTAAATCTTTTCCCTTCCCGTAATGTGCTGTACTGTCCTATGAAATGGAGTTGAAAGGGATAATATTAAAACAGCTGTGGATGAGTGTGTCCCCACAAAATCATTCAGGGCTTTTCCTAATCAAAAGCCCTGGATGAACAATGAAATCTGGAATTTGCTGAAAGCCAGGTCAAAGGCATTCAAGCCTCAAGATCAAGAATTGTACAAGAGGTGCAGGTATGATCTCCAGAAGCCATGTCTCAGGTGAAATGGAGATTCCGGACTAGATTGGAATCAACGAGGGATGCTCGACAACTGTGGCAGGGTTTGAATGCCATAACGTCCTACAAAGCTAAATCTTGCAACATAGAGGACAGCAGAGCTTTCCTTCCAGATGAGCTCAAAGCCTTCTATGCTCACTTTGATCACCAGAACAGGGAGGAACCATCGTGCACCCTCATGTCTCCTGATGATCCTTTGGTCTTAGTATCTGAAAATAATGTGCGGGTTGCCTTCAAGAGAGTGAATTCAAGGAAAGCATCCGGTTCGGACAGAGTACCTGGCCAAGTACTGCTAAGACCCGTGCCAACTAGCTGGCTGGTGTATTCACAGATATCTTCACTCTCTTGCTCCGGCAGTGTGTGGTACTCAGTTGCTTAAAGCAGGCTTCAGTTGTACTGGTGCCCAAGGAGAGTGTGGTAATCTGTCTAAATGACAATGCCCAGTGGTACTTGCATCCACAATGATGAAGTGTTTTGAAAGGCAGCTCCTGTCTGAATGGCGACTTGGACCTGCTCCAGTTTGCCTACGAAAGCAACAGGTCTACAGTAGATATCTGAATGGTTCTTCACACAATCCCAGAACATCTGGATAGTAAAGATGCATACATCAAGGCGCTGTTTATCAAATACAGCTCGACATTTAACACCATCATCCTCTAAACTAATAAGCTCCAAGACCTGGGCCTCAATACCCCCTTGTGCAAGTGGATCCTGGATTTCCTTACTTGCAGACCCCAATCAGTTTGGATTGGCAAAAACATCTCATTCACAATCTCCATCAGCACAGGAGCACCGCAGGGATGTGTGCTTAGCCCCCTGTTGTACTCACTTTCCACCTAAGGCTGTGTGGCTAAGTACAGTTCCATATACAAGTTCACTGATGACACCACTGTTGTGGGCTGAATCAGGTGGTGATGAATCAGCATACAAGAGGGAGATTGAAAAATGGCTGAGTGGTGTATTAACAACCACCTCTCACTCAGTGTCAGTAAGATCAAGGACCTGATAGTAGATTTCAGGAGAGGGAAACCAGAGGTCCATGAGCCAGTAATCATCGGAAGATCAGAGGTGGAGAGGATCAGTAACTTTAAATTCCTGGGTGTCACTATCTCAGAAGACCTATCCTGCACCCATATAAATATAGTAGCGAAGAAAGCACAACAGTGCCTCTACTTCCTCAGGAGTCTGTGGAGATTCAGCATGTCATCAAAAGTCTTGGCAAACTTCTGTAAATGTGTGATGGAAGGTACATACTGGTGCATCGTACATACTGACAGAGCATAGGTACTCGGCGAAGCAGCTTTTGCACCATCCACTAGAAAAAGCATGATCTCCCAGTGGCCAGCCATTTAATTCCACTTCCCATTCCCTCATGTCAGCCTTCTCTACTGTTACAATGATGCCACACTCAGGTTGGAGGAACGACACCTTGTATTCCATCTGGGTAGCCTCCAACCTGATGGCATGAACATCAATTTCTTGAACTTCTTGTAATTGTCCTTACCCCCCGCCCACTGTTCATCATTCTCCATTCCCTTTACCCTCTTTCACCTTATCGCCTTACCTCCCTCTGCTGCCCCTCCCCCTTTTCTTTCATCCATGGCCTTCAGTCCTCTAGTATCAGAATCCCCCCTTCTCCAGCCCTGTGTCTCTTTCACCAATCAACTTCCCAGCACTTTACTTCACCCGTCTTCCCCTCACCCACCAATTTCATATATCACCTTGTGTTTCTTTCTCCCCTCCCCCTGCCTTCTAATTCTGACTCCTCACCTTATTTTCTCCAGTCCTGATGAAAGGTTTTCACCCAAAATGTCAACCATGCTCTTTTCCATAGATGCTACCTGGCCTGCTGAGTTCCTCCAGCATTTAGTGTTTTGCTTAGGTTTCCAGCATCTGCTGATTTTCTCTTAATTGTGATGGTACAAACACACAGCAAGTCAGGTAGCATCTGCGGAGAGAGCGAAAGAGTATTACAAAGATACAGCAGGTCAGGCGACATCTGCGAAGGGAGAAAAGAGTCAAGACTTCAAGTTGATGAGCTGCCAAGTTGAGAAAACTAATGCAAGTTGCAGAAATGGAGAGATATCAAGTAAATAGTGCCCAGGTGATATGGCTGTCAACGCACAGGAACACAATAAAATAGCAGGATTTATTTATTTAATAAGATACAATTCTATACATGTATGTATAGAATTGGCCCTTCCGGCCACCCCAGCAATCCCCGCACCACCCCCCCCAAACTGTCCAGCCTCTCTTGATAAGACAACCCTATGGTCTCAGCAATTAGCCTGGTGAATCTCCTTCGGCCTGCTTGCAAAGTGGGGGTGGTGGTTGGTAAGCAAAAGAATGCACAGCACTCCAGGTGTGACCTCACCAACTCTCCTACGCAATTAAAAAAAGCTATTTAAACTCCTACTCTTATGCAATACAATCCAACATGGGTTTTGCTTAACTGTTTGTTAGATATTCCCGATAGCTTGTGAATTCATACACCAGAACAGCAAGGTTACTCTGAACTTCACCTATCAGCAGTCCCTTTCTCTATTAAGATAATTCACCTTTTGAAGTTGTTACAGTAAGTTGAAAACATAAAGGATGTTATGTTGAAATTGTATAAGACATTGGTGAAGCCTAATTTGGAGTATTGTGTCAGTTTTTGTCACCTACATGTATGTAAATAAGATTTGAATAGTGCAGAGAAAATTTGCAAGGATGTTGCCGGGTCTTGAGGACCTGAGTTATAGGGAAAGTTTGAACATTGAGGGGAGATTTGACAGAGGTATACAAAATTATGAGGGATATAGATAGGGTAACTACAAGCAGTCTTTTTCCATTGAGATCATATGTTAAAGGGGAAAGGTGAACTGTTTAAGGGGAACATGAGGAGGACTTGTGGCAAGTTCTCCAAGATGTTTGGAACAATCTACCCGCCAATTTTTTTTCTCTTTTCTCTCATAAAATTGCATGACAGTGTACCTTAGAGAATTGATGCAGCTTTAAAGGCAAAGGGTGATCACAAATATTGATTTGATTTACTTTTTTTTCCACTGTTTGTTGCTCTTTGTAGTAAAATACTTTGAAATTTAGAAACTTTTTTATTTCATTTCGAAAGCATCTACACTTAACAGAATTTTTTTTACATGTGCCTCGAACTTTTGCACAATACTGAAGATGAAAGGCTTTTGTTTGTTTGCCTTCCATAAAGATCATTCTAAACATGAAGTGGTATATAGAGAAACAGAATGCAGAATAGTGTGTTACAGTCTCAAAGAGAGTGCAGTGGTCATGGTGAGATCGATTGGGAGATGAGATAGAGTTAACCTTTTACACTATGTGAAATCCATCAAAAGTCCAACAGTGGGATAAAAGATGTCCTTGAGTTTGGCACTTGTGCTCTCAAACTTTTATATCTTCTGTCCAATGGGAGATGAGGAGAAGAAGAGAGCATATCTGGGATTTGGGGAAGGGAGTCCTGATTATATTGCTTGCTTTCCTGAGGCAGGGAGAAGTGTAGATGGAGTCCTTGGAAGGGAGGCTGGTTTGCGTGATGGACTGAGCTGTGCCCACAACTCTCTGCAGTTTCTTGTGGTGTTGACAGAGCAGTTGGCAAACCAAGCCGTGTTACATCTGGATACAATGCTTTTTATGGTGCATCTTTAAAAAAACTGAGAGTGACTGGGAACATTCATTTCCTTAACCTCTAGGAAGTAGAGACACTGGTGTGGTTTCTAGGCTGGACCAGGGAAAGTTGTGGGTGAAGTTTACACCAGGGAACTTGAAGTTCTCAACCGTCTTCACCTCAGCACCACTAAAATACAGGGGGTGTATTCTACCCTGTTTCACTTTAACCCTTCAATGACCTTTCCCTACCAGGCCATTAATTGGTCTGCCAAATAGGTTAACAATCCATGAAGCTTCTGCTCCCTGAAAAAGCTGCTGCTCCCTGCATGTTGGTCCCTTGGGGATTACCAGGCTTCATCAAGGTTTCATCCAGAAATTTAGTTGTAGACGACGTCAGAACTGGTGGTGGGGGAGCAATGAGTCTTCTCCCAGACACCTCAACACAGTAGGATGTATGTGGGTATTCAAATGGCCTCACCCACTCTTTCAGACAAAACCCCAGTCTCTGTCTCCCTCAGTTACTTGGCAAAACACCAGGGTTAAGTCCACAGAATTGACACTGAGATTCCTGTTCTCTGCCACTTGAATTCCCAATCCCAGTCCCACCCTGACCTCTCTGACTGGTATCTTGCATTGATACAACAATGTCCAAAGCAAGCTTGAGGAATGGCACCTCTTCCATTGGGGCCTTCCATACTCAATACTGAAATCTCTAACTTCCTTTCTCTTTGTTTCAGAACCAGTTATTTATTCCAAATATCTATTTGCCTTTAGTATCATCTTTCCTTTTGAGATTATCTCGCTATTTCCCATTAGCAACACATTGCACAGTTTAATGTGCCCTTGACAATGCCTTGACTGCACCCATTAGGTCATCTGGTCTCACCCTACCACCAATATTCCCATCATTATCTGGCCTTTCCCCCATTCTCTCTGCTACCCAAACCAACTTGTGTTTTCCCTATCTCAGTTTTGACCACAAGTCCCTTCGTTGACACATTGAATGTTTCTCTCCCCGCAGACTCTGCCTAACTTCAAATCAAATCAAATCAAGTTTAACTATCATTCAAGCATATATGGATACAGCTAAATGAAACAGCGTTCCTCAGGGACCAAGTTGCTAAACACACACGGCACATTCAAAATAGTAAGCAAATAAAAAACATAATCACGCAAAAAAAAAACCACATGTATAGTCCAACACCCTGAGCAACATGTCCCACAAATTGATGGTACAGTTCCCGGCAATCCAGCCTGTCATTCCACTGATCGAACATTGGAGGGCAGCGCCAACTGGTGAGGCCACCCCCAGCTGAGCACAGATGCCACATTAAACAGCCTCCGGCATCTCACCTAGGCTGCAGCAGCGGCTTGAGGCCTAGTCCTCACTACAACTGAGGCTATGTAGTCCCCACGCCTCCTGTCTCCCCACCAAACAAGGGAAACAGGCCTGTGGCATCTTACATTATTACTGTCCAATAGGGTCTTGCGATCACAAGAGAAATATCCAAAACAATCACCCATGGTTACACTGCATGCCGCCTTCGTGCACTAACGCTGCATTCTGTTTTGATTTTTATTCTCTGTCCCCCTCCACCCAACTACCACAAAGTGTTGCAGTACACAAGGAACCCATTGGTCCCCTTGGAAGAGCTTTCCAACAAGTCACACTCACCCCACCCATCATTTTTTCTTTACTGTGTCACAGGTGTGATATATAAATGTTGTTTCTGTCAGATCGCCAGCAGGTTGTAAGAGTGGGCTCCCTCACCTCCAACCCTCTGACTCTCAATACAGGAGCCCCTCAGGGCTGCGTACTGAGTCCCCTCCTTTACTGCCTGTATACCCATGACTGCATCACCACCCACAGCTCCAATCTGCTAATTAAATTTGCCAACAACACTTCATTGATTGGCCTTATCTCAAACAACAACGAGGTGGTCTACAGGGAAGAAGTCATCTCTCTGACACCGTGGTGTCAAGTAAACAACCTCTCCCTCAATGTCGCAAAAACCAAGGAGCTGGTTGTGGATTACAGGAGGAATGGAGACATCAATGAATCTGGGGTTGAGAGGGTAAACAGCTTCAAGTTCCTCAGCATCCACATCACCGGGGACCTCACGTGGTCTGTGCACATCAGCTGTGTGGTGAAAAAGGCACAACAGCACCTCTTTCACCTCAGACGGTTGAGGAAGTTTGGTATGGGCCCCCCCCCCCCCAAATCCTAAGAACTTTCTACAGGGGCACAATTGAGAGCATCCTGACTGGCTGTATCACTGCCTGGTATGGGGATTGTACCTCCCTTAATCGCAGGACTCTGCAGAGAGTGGTGTGGACAGCCCAGCGCATCTGTAGTTATGAACTTCCCATGATTCAGGACATTTACAAGGTGTGTAAAAAGGGCCCGTAGGATCATTGGGGACCCAAGCCATCCCAACCACAATCTATTCCAGCTGCTACCATCCTGGAAGTGGTACCGCAGCATAAAAGCCAGGCCCAACAAGTTCTGGGACAGCTTCTTCCACCAGGCCATCAGACCGATGAACTCACGCTGAGTGTACTCTGTATTACATTGACTGTTCTATTTATTATAAATTGTTATAAATTAATACGATTGCACATTTAGATGGAGATGTAACGTAAAGATTTTTACTCCTCATGTATCTGAAGGACGTAAGAAATAAAGTCAATTCAGTTCATTGTTAGTTAGGATTGGCCCATGGTGGTGGTGAATGTTAGTGGAGGTATGGCCCTTGGTAGAGGTGTAAGACCACACCTTATTATAGTTGTTAGTGGTGCAACTGTGCTGGCTCAGCCCCAACATCTTAATTGTTGTAGTAACAACCCCAGGTATTGGCAATTGGTATTGTTAGTGTGTTAAGACCACCCTTTTCTCACCCGTCTAACTCCGCTCCCTCCTGCTTTACCCACAGGTGGCCCTCGAAGCCGGGGTGGAGCCGAAGAACCCCTGGCCAAGGAAGAGAAGCCCGCGGCCATCCCGGTGAAATCTCAGGGACTGGAGGACTCAGCCGTCAGAGCTCCCTCGCGATCAGGAGTACACCAACCCTGCCCGCTGGTGTGCCAGTGGAGTGCAGGTAATACCTCAGGGTCCACCCCTAGGGAGGGGTGGGTGGGTGGAGGGGAGGCCGTTCCCCAGTTGGCTCAAGGTTCCTGTCGCAATGAGGGCAGTCTGATTCACCCCTCCCTGTTCACTCTTCAGCTCATCTACTCTCTGACACTACCTCTTAACCAGGCATTATTGCAGGCTTAGAACCACCTACAGATCCTTTCATCCATCCCATCATCAGCCACCCACTTACGCCAAGCCCATTCCACTCTGATCACATTCCCATCAAACAATCCAGATTTTACCCCTCACCCACACTCTAGGGGGCAATTTACCCACCATCCCCACCCATCACTGGGATATCAGAGGGAACTGGAGCACCTGGGGGGAACAGGGGGCAATGATCAGGCCCTTCGGCCCACAATACCTGTGCCAAACACAGTGCCAATTTAACCCAAATTTCCTCTACCCATACCTAATCCATAGCCCTCCATTCCCTGGACCACAATCATATCTGCTTCCACCACCAACACTAGCAGCACATTCCACGCACCCACCATTCTCTGTGCAAAAGAAAAACAACTTACCCCACTTATCTCCTTTGAACTCCCCCCCCCCACCTTAAATGCACATCCTCTAGTGACATATCTACCTGGGGAAAGTGATTCGGACTGTCCACCTCAGGGGTTCTCAAACTTTTTTTATGCCATGGACTAATACCAGTAAGTGAGGGGTCTGTGAAACCCCTGGTCTACCCTATCTCTTTCTCTCACACTTTTATAAACTTCTGTCAGGGCGCTATTGACTTGATTCTGATATCCCTCTGTGCACCAGCGCCCTACCATAAGTTCAATGTTCATTTATCATCAAAGTATATATACTTTTTCCAGCCTTGAGTTTCATCTCCTTACAGACAGCCACAAAACAAAGAAACCAAATAGAACCATTTTTTAAAAAAGACCATTAAACACCCGATGTCAAGTCAATTGTCATTTAACTATATATGTGTGTACCACCAAATGAGCAATGTTCCTCTGGACCAGGATGTAAAGCACTGTAGTATACATAACACATAATAACTTAGGAAAGTAAGAATTAAATCTACAGATGAATTACATGTAGATAAACAAAGTAAAGTGCTTAAATTAAATAATGTAGCGTACAGTACAAATTATCCAGTGACCCTCAGGTACGATGTGGCAGGGGGATCAGAAGCCTAATGACTGTTTCTCACCTTGACCGCTCTTGTTTTTATGCATCAGAGCCTCCTTCTTGCCTGATGGTGAAATGTCAAAGATGGATGGGTGGGATCCTTGATAATACTAAGGAACCCTGCATGTGCAGCGCTCCTGATAAATGTCCCTGATGGATGGTAGGGAGACCATCTCCACACAGCTGATGAATCCAAAGGAATAGCAGAGATCAATACAGTTTGGCACCAGCAAGGTTGCAGTAGTTACCAGTCAGTGTTGAAATCCATGTAGTACTGCCTTAAGGACTCCAGCTCTGGAGTTTTCCCTCTAGATTTATTCCCGAAGCCTTCCCCATGAGTGGATATGACTGAAAAGCAGTGGGAGTTTGAGATCAGAGTTTGTTCTTCTGGACGAGCTGCCAACCACAGCTGACGAGCCCCATCTGCCGGAAGCGACTGGTTTTAAGGCACCAGTAACCCACCTTTGCCCTTTCTCCTGTCAGTAGAAACGATTCCGCCGGGCTTAGCTAAGCCACATGTGAAGGCCAGGAGCTGGACATAGTTGTCCGAGGCTATTTGAGACACACAGCGTTGAGAGCATTTAATAGGTAATGGAAGCTTATCCACACTACCACCCCCAGCTATAAAAACCTTACAGAGCCACCCTATTTCATGTGGTTTGACATCATCTGAGGGATCTACATAAATGCTTTGTTTCGTTTTTGTTTGTTGTATGTTGGCTACAGTTTGTTCTGTTGAGTATTGTGGGCATGTTATGTTGGCACCGGAATATGTGCGGTGACACTTGTCGGCTGCCCGCAGCATATTCTTGGGTTGTGTTGATTGGTAACACAAACATCGCATTTCACTGAAAGTTTCAATGTACACACGATAAATTAATCTAATCTAAATGCATATTGTTGCTGTGATGAGCCATGATCAAGGAAACAATATTGAATTAATCTTTGGCTGAGACCTGATGGGCTGAAGGGCCTCATGTCTGTGATAGGGCCATGGCCTCAGACCAGATGAACAGATTGTCCACTCTTGGCCCTGATACTATTGTCATGGCACATTCCATTTCCCTGCAAGCCAAAGCTAGGAAGAACTGTTATTCATTTACCCAAAAATCTACAAAGTCCTCAGTGTCAAAATCTCCAGTAATCTGTTCTCCTCCCTCTTCCCCTCCAGACTCTGCTCTCAACCAGCGACTTGGCCGCTCTGCTTCCACGTCAGGAGTCCAACACTCTCTGGCTCAACTCCAGCGACAGTGCAGCCAGCTGAGGGAAAGCCCTACCCAGGTATGTGCTCGGGTGGTGGGGATAGGAGGGTAACGGAGGGAGCAGAGAGATCGTGGCAAAGCCAGAGAAGAACTGAAAGATTGTAAGTCAGGGCACAGGCGGCGAGAGACTGAGTCGGAGTGCGAGAGCAGCATAATGTACAGGTGCAACAAGAATGTATTTTGAGGTCCAAGTCTATCTGAGGTACAGAAGGATCTTGAGATCCAAGTTCATAGTTCTCTAGAAGTGGTCACGGTAATAGATGGGGTGGTTAAGAAGGTATATGGCTTGCTTGCCTTCATTGGTCAGGGCAGAAGAGTCCAGAAGTCATGTTGCAGTTGTATAAAATTTTGACTCGTCTGCACTTGCAGTTCTGCTCACCTCATTACAGGAAGGATGTGGAAGCTTTGGAGAGGCTGTACAAGATGTTCACCAGGATGCTACTCGGATTCAAAACAGAGGTGGTTATAAGGAGAGATTGGACAAACTGACTAGAACATCAGATACTGAGAGGAGACCTGATTTGATTTTTTTCCATGGAGTTTGACGATGACAGGAAGCCTGTGCGGGAGAATGTGTAAAGTGGAAAAGCCATTGCACTGGGGCAGTTCCACTCTCTCCACCTCAGAATTTCATGTCCAGTGGTATGAAGAAGCATCACAAACTGGGGTCTTCCCTGGGTTACGGTGGATGACCTTGACGTGTTCTGTGCCTTGCCCTTTGCTCTCTACAAAGCTATGCAGAACCACCTTCCCAGCCATTGCATCTCAGGAGACCTGATGTTAATTTATAAGGTTATGAGAGGAATCAATAAACACCCAGTATCTTTTTCCCAGGGTTAATATGTCTAATACCACACAGTCCTTGTAGAGGGACAAAGCGGAAAGAGTGAGCAAGTTCAAGTTCCTGGGTGTCAGTAGCTCTGAGGATCTATCCTGAAACCAACATATCGATGCAGCTGTAAAGAAGGGACGACAGTGGCTATATTTCATTAGGAGTTTGAGAAGATTTGGAACGTCACTAAAAACTCTTGCAAATTTCTACAGCTGTACCATGGAGAGCATTCTACCTGGCTGCATCACCATCTCGTATGGGCTGGGGGGCTACCGCACAGGATCGAAATAAGCTGCGGAGAGTTGTAAGATCAGCCAACTCAGTCGTTAGCATTAGCCTCTGTAGTATCCAGGTCACCTTCAAGGAGCGGTGCCTCAGAAAGGCGGCATCCATCATTAAGGACCTCCATCACATAGGACATGTCCTCTTCTCATTGCTATCATCAGCAAGGAGGTATAGGAGCTTGAAGACACACACTCAACAATCCAGGAACAGCTTGTTCCCTCTGCTGTCCGATTTCTGAATGGACATTGAACCCATGAGCACTACCTCACTACTTCTTTTATTTCCTTTTTTTTTGCACTACTTATTTAATTTAACGATTTTATATATTGTAAATCAGTTTTCTTGTTCTCTATATTATCATGTACGGCATTGTACTGCTGCCACAAAGTTAACAAATTTCACAAATATGCTGGTGATACTAAACTTGATTCTGATTCTAATACTAGAGGACATGCATTTGCGGTGAGAGGTAAGCCCAAAGGAGGTGTGGGAGAGCAAGTTTCTTTTTAAGAGTAGTGGGCATCTGGAAACCACTGCCAGCAGTGGTGGTGGAGGCAGTAATGATAGAACATTGTGGGCTGAAGCCCATGTTCCTGTGCCACTGAGGGAGAGAGGAAAAAACACAGTCTGAGGTCATGTTGGTTTTTTTTTCTCAGGTGATTCAATAACCTGGGGGAGATGGGGAAGGAGCTGTAGTTGAATCTTGAGGTATAGGTCTTCAGGCTTGTGTAACTGATGGCAGCATTTAGAAGAGGGCACGGCGCAGATGGTGGGGCTCCCCGATGATATATGTTGCCTTCCTGAGACATTGCCAGTTGTAGACATCCTCTGGGAGAGAGAGCTGTACCAAGGGATGGACTGAGCTGATCCACCACCCACTGTAGTCTCTTGGCTTCCTGTGCAGTGCAGTTTCTGTACCAGGCTGTGATGCACCCAGTAAGAGTTCTTACCACTATAGAGTTTTGTCAGAATCTTCAGTGGCAATCTCTTCAAACTTCAATGAAAGTAAAAATGCTGGAGTGCCTTCTCAAGTTTCTCAACTCATCAATATCAAATCAATGAATTAATTGCAGTGTACAGCATGGCAAAAGACCTTTGGCCCAACTCTTCCATGCTGACCACAACTCCCCTCCAAGCTAGTCCCACCTGCCCATGTTTGGCCTGTATCCCTCGAAACAAGGGGTTCCCAACCTGCAGCCTGTGGACCCTTTGCTTAATGGTATTGGTCCATGGCATAAAAAAAAATTGGGAACCCCTGTCGTTAAACCTTTCCTACCCATATACCTGTCCAAATACCTTTTAAATGTCTCAAACCCTTCCTTTGGCAGTTCCTTCTAGGTGAAGGGGTTGTCCCTTAGATTCCTGGTTAAGCTCAGCACTCTCACATTAAACCTATGCCCTCCACCACCACCAGTTCTTGATTCCCCAAACCTGTGGAGAAAGACTGCACACTCACCCTATCTCTGTGCTTTGTGGTCTTATAAACCTTTCTAAGATAACCATAAGATAAAGGAGCAGAATTAGGTAATTTGGCCCATTGAGTCTGCTCCGCCATTCCATCATGGCTGATCCATTTCCCCTCTCAGCTCTAATCTCCTGTCTTCTCCCCGTATCCCTTCATGCCCTGACCAATCAAGAATGCATCAACTTCCCCTTTAAACATAACTAATGAGTTTACCTCCACAGCCGCCTGTGGCAATGAATTCCACAGATTCAGCACTCTCTGGTGAAAGGAATTCCTCCTCATCTCCATTCTAAATGAACGTGCCTCTATTCTGACTCTGTGCCCTCTGGTCTTAGACTCCCCACCATAGGAAAGATCCTCTCCACACCCACTCTGTCGAGGACTTTCAATATTCAATAGATTTCAATGAGATCTCCTCTCATTCTTCTGAATTCCAGTGAGTACAGGACCAGAGCTATCAAATGCTCCTCATATGGTGACCCTTACTTCACCCCTCATTCTCCTACGTTCCAATGAAAGAGTCCCAACCTGTCCCACCTAGTCACCTGAGTCATAGCAACTTCCTCATAAATCTTCTGTTTGCCCTTACCAGCTTAATGGCATCCTTCCTTCAGTTGGGTCATGCCTGAAGACAAATATACAGTCAGTAATCAAAGATTTTTTTAAATGGCAATCCACTGGAAATCTGAAATTTAAGAAAACAGGAGCTGTGTGAAACAGCACCACACCAATGGGTCTTATTGGATCTGGTTCTGTTGACCCAAAACTGAATGTGACTTATACAGCTGGAGTATATAGCATTCCAACTGCTGAACTCAGTGACTGAGGAAGGCCAGTATACCTAAACGGCTCTTTCACCATGAATTGAATGCACCCTTTTCTCCCATCAGGGTTTCCAGCAGCCACAGGGGCCAAGGGAGAAAGACGGGAAGCTTCTGGAAGTTATTGAGCGGAAGCGCTGCCTCTGCAAGGAGATCAAAGCCCGTCGGGGTCCTGACCGGAGCCTCTGTAAGCAGGACAGTATGCCCATCCTTCCCAGCTGGAAGAAGGGCATGGATACACGGAAAGCCGGGACACCGCCCTGTCAACGGCAGCACACCGTCCTCTGGGATACAGCCATCTGATGTTGCCCAGTTCCCCGAGTCACCAGGAGAACACGAGGGGCCATGGTTTCCCCGGGCAACCCACAACATTTGAACTCCATGGGCCTGGAGTTGCGTCGAATTCACCCAGGCAGACACTCCACCCCAGCCCCCAAAACTCACACCCCTCCCCAAACCCTTCACCATCCTTCATCCTCCATGCAACAAGGATCAGATGGAGTGGGGGGAAGGTGTTTGTGTAGGGGTGGGGGGTGCGGTGGGTGTGCGAGACGTGGAACAAAGCCTATGGCATTCCAGATCAAGGTCATGAACCCTGCATCACAAGATGCGGAGTGATCCAATCATCAACGGAGAACAATAAGTTGCCTTAGAAGCAAGAGTTCATGGAGGAGAAGGTTTAGGAGATATTTATTGATGTTAATGCATTGCTTCTCTCTTGGGATAGAGCATGCCAAACCTGGGGTGTTTTGAAGAGTGTCCTGGGTTAGGTTGCCTCTGTCGTTCCATCAAACCCAACACACAGCTGACTGACCCTCCCCCCCCACGCCCCCCCCCCCGGTCCAATCCACAAAATCCAAGGGAAACATTTCAGTTTCAATCCAGCTCACTGTCTGGGTAACTTGTGCCAACCAAGCTGGAAATCCTACAATGTACTCAGGTGCCAACTGTTATTTCATTGTGCCAAGCCCTCTGCCCATTGAGAGAGGCTGAACTGAGGAAAGACCAGTAGACATGGGGCTTCGACTTCCGAGGGCGTAGGAGCAAGGCTGTCTGAGACCAGGCTCAGCAGGCTGGATACAGTGAGGATGTTTCTGCTGCTCGAGGGGGGTCTAGAACAGGACCTAACAACTCAGAATAAAGGGTAACATTGAGGGGAAGGAGAAATAGCTTCACTCAGGCTGGGGAAATCTCACCTCCAGATCCCCGAGGAAGCTCCATTGCAGAGTTTGTTCAAACTACCCATCAGGGTACAGAGGGGAGACGAAGATCATGGAGGGAAAAGGTGAGCCGAGATCTTGATGGGGCAGGTAGAAATGTTCTTAGTTAGAGAAGGGCAAATCATCAAACAGAAGGGAGGTAGGAGGATGAGAGCGCGGACGGAGCAGAGGAATTTGCTGTAACATTGAGATCAAACATAATCCCCAACAAATTCTATACACACACTGAAGATCCTTGACCTAACAACCAAACTACTACCCTGGGGTGAGGTACAGGTCATCATTCCGAGAGACCAGGTGACCCAGCATTGACCGCACAGGGTGGGACAGTGTGGAGGGACCTTCACTATGCATCCGACCCTGGGAGTGTGTGATGGGACAGTGTAGAGGGAGCTTCACTCTGTGTCTGATCCCGGGAGTGTGTGATGGGACAGTGTAGAGGGAGCTTCACTCTGTGTCTGACCCTGGGAGTGTGTGATGGGACAGTGTAGAGGGAGCTTCACTCTGTGTCTGACCCTGGGAGTGTGTGATGGGACAGTGTAGAGGGAGCTTCACTCTGTGTCTGACCCTGGGAGTGTGTGATGGGACAGTGTAGAGGGAGCTTCACTCTGTGTCTGACCCTGGGAGTGTGTGATGGGACAGTGTAGAGGGAGCTTCACTCTGTGTCTGATCCCGGGAGTGTGTGATGGGACAGTGTAGAGGGAGCTTCACTCTGTCTGATCCTGGGAGTGTGTGATGGGACAGTGTAGAGGGAGCTTCACTCTGTGTCTGATCCCGGGAGTGTGTGATGGGACAGTGTAGAGGGAGTTTCACTCTGTGACTGACCCTGGGAGTGTGTGATGGGACAGTGTAGGGGGAGCTTCACTCTGTGTCTGATCCCGGGAGTGTGTGATGGGACAGTGTAGAGGGAGCTTCACTCTGTGTCTGACCCTGGGAGTGTGTGATGGGACAGTGTAGAGGGAGATTCACCCTGTGTCTGACCCTGGGAGTGTGTGATGGGACAGTGTAGAGGGAGCTTCACTCTGTGTCTGACCCTGGGAGTGTGTGATGGGACAGTGTAGAGGGAGCTTCACTCTGTGTCTGACCCTGGGAGTGTGTGATGGGACAGTGTAGAGGGAGCTCCACTTTGTGTCTGACTGCACCCCCAGTACCTCCCCCACATTATCCTGTCCTCCACAGTCCCAGGACAGAAAGAATTAGTAACTTTGTGGCCTGAATCAGCCCTCCCATCACACTGTGCCTCAGTGACAAGCAAGGTTGCTCACTTGCACAGGTAGACATTGGCAATCACACATGTATGTATACGCATATGTGCATGTACATACACCCTAACTCATTCATAAACACACTTGCAGGCAGCTCAGAGCACAGTCATATACCAACATACCACTGGACAGGCGCTGTGGCAGTTGTAACGCTATTACAACTCGTGGCATTGGAGTTAGTTAAATTTTGGTGTCCTCTGGAAGAAGTCTGTACAAGCTCACGTTGGAATGATTGGGTTTTTTCTGGGTGCTCTGGTTTCCTCCCACCATCTGAAGACCTACTAGACAGGTTATTAGGTCATTATAAGTTGTTCTGTGATTAGGTTAGGGTTGAATTGAGGGACTGCTGGGTGGCATGGCTCAAAGGACAGAAGAGCCTACTCCGTGCTGTATCTCTAAAATAAAAATAAGATGTATACACATGCACAAATATTTACAAACACTCATGCTCATTGTCGCAGATTTACACACATGCTCTCTAACACACGCACTCACAGTCAGAGACACACCAAACGCTCACACATACCCACTCACAGACTAACACAAACACACGTTTCATACAGTCACCTGATTGCAAATGTCCTCACATCTACACGCTCAATTCATATCCCACAGACACACCTACAGATACAGAGCACGAGAACAGCCATTAGCTGATTGTGCTGTGTTCCCGAGGTGCCCCCAGTGCATCACCCACTTCAGGACTGAGTGGTCTTGCACTCTGTACCATATTCAGCAACAGTGTCTGCCCTGCGCTGACCACCTTGGGCACCTCCTCCCCCCTTCCTCGCTTGACAGGTCCTCTCTTCACCCTCCATCCCAGAAACCACACACGTTGCACTGAACTAGTGATTACTTCTTACACCCAGGACCCCAAATCTTGTAATCCGGAGTAAGAATTGGACGCAGCACTTTACAAGGTGATGTTCCCCCAAACGGAGTTAGTCAGAGTAGGGGCTAAGGAAAAAGGTACCTAACCACACCTTGCCTTGGAAAAATCCCACTTGCCACCACAACTTCACATATGAGTGTCTAACAGCTATTCAACCAGGGAGGTGGGAAGCAGAATGGGCTGTGACCCTCCCCACAAGAAGGTGGCCATGGTTTTCTTTCACCTGATCACCTCACATTCTGGAGCCACCTTTCTCTAATTGAACCCCCTGACAGGATACCTTTGGCCCCTTGCAACTCCATACCCTCTCTGGGTCTCCCGGGCAAGCCCATGGGTGGGAATTGGGCTCAAACTTTCAGCTTCATCATTGTTCTTGTTCAAAATTGGAGGGAGGGTTTGCAGGAGAGATCAAACTTGAGGTCCAGGGAGGCTGGTAGGCCAAGTCAGAGGGGCAGAAGGGGATGGACCAATGGAACCGAAGTCCAAGTGCTCTCTGCTCTGTGGGCACCAGGCAGCCCACTACCATGCCCACATCAACCAAAGATACTCAGTCTTTAATATGTAAACCTGTACATATAAAAAATGTATTTACACTTCGTGAGACCAGGGGTCTCTCTCATCCAAGGCAACGGAACCTCTTTCTTGCCCATTAAGAACTTCCAGGTCCGAGGCAGAGTTCTCCCTCCCTTGTCTCGATAGTCTAGAACCAACACGTGTGGCCTCAGGAGTTGCCACGGCCTCCTACAGTCAATCAGTGGAAGTCTTGTTCCTGACTACTCTCGTCTCCACCTCAGGCTATTGTCTCTGTGCAGGCACCCAATTCCCATCCTCAGTAGGTCTTTGAAAGGCTGGGGAGAGAGGAGGTGTCAGAGAGAGAGAGAGAGGGCCAATAAAAAGAAACCAGAACTCCATGTGCCAAATTTTTGACAACTTCCGGAGCCAGGAGACTCATCGGATATCAGCATTTGAAGGCCTCTAATCGATCAGGACCATGGCCTTCGTCTCCGGCAGCATCCTGGACACAGTGCCAGGCATGTTACTCCCCCAACCCCTCAGCAACCAATCGATTTGTTTGCACTGTTTCTCAGAGATAAACTTGAGTTGGCCAACAGGTTTGGCCCAATCGGTACGCAACCCTTTTTAAAATTAGCTTAATCAGAATAGTTTAAAAGAGGAAAATTCCACCATGCTATATCTAGTAGTATTCTAAGAAGCATCTTATGTAGCTGATAATAATGAGATGATTTATTGAGTACCGTTTTAATGATTGTGGTTTCAATAAGGAAAATTGTATGTGACTAACATGTACAGTTATCCAATTATTTATTTTTAATTTATCTCTCATAAATGAAGCAAGGTCCAGGATTTTTCATTGTAATTAAGTGGATCTGTTCTGTTTTCCCATTTCTGAAGTCGAGATTTGTGCAACACACTTGCGGAGTGTATCTCGGTAGCCTGGTTTGACTGGGCTGTGTGGTCTTGCTTATGTCAACCAGGTGGGGAAAGTGAGGAGGAATTGTGTTTCCTAATTATTCAAACTTCAAAAATAAAATTCAGGATATCCCCCAGTCAGACCACGGGTCCAGGGAATCTCATCTCTGCTGTGACAGGTTTCAAGCATTGTCATGGGAAATGTGAGTGGGGGAATTCGCAAATCAACCAATTCCAACTGAACCCACACTTGTCTGCAAATGAACAATGTACATCTTACAGACCATTGTAAATAAAACATAACGTTGAAAACAAAAACCCATCTAATAAATCAGATGGAGACTTTCTCTCTTCAATTATGGATATTAGTTCATATATTTTAATGAATTTGGAGTTTTAAAATCCCTCGGTCTGTTTACCCTGTTGACAGCTGCAGCCAAAGGGAAAATGGGGTGAGTGCCCAGCCTCGAAACCGAGCCAGTCAAAGAACTCCAGCAAGGAATGCTAACCAATCCATGTGGCGTCTTTACAGACTACCATTGACCGTGTTATGTGGCATATCTTCAAGGGTGTGCATGAATTCAGATTAGGGGCCGCATTATGAACAGACAGCAGAGGCATTGCCGAAAGTTTGATCCTGACCTCCAGGTTTATGTGTGATTGTGGATTCGTAAGTACTCCCTGTGACTGCACTTATTTCCCCTGGGTGCTCTGGTTCCCTCCTACATACCAACAATGTGCTGGTTTGGGCTAATTACTACTCTCTGTAGCTTCTTGCGTTTCTGTGCATTTGAACTGTTATATCAAACCATGATGCAACCAATCAGGATACTCTCAACAGCACATCTGTAGAAGTTTGTTAGAGTGTTGAGTGGCAAACCCAGCCTCCTTAACCTTCCAAGTAAGTAAAGACGCGGGCGTGTCTTTCTTGTGGTCATATCTACATGCTTGGCCCAGGAAGGTCATCCTGAAATGTTAAAGTTGCTGACCCCCTCCACTGCAATCTCCACAATGTAGACTGGTGCATTGTGGCCAAATCTTTTGCTTGGCCACCCTGTGAGGGGTTAAGGCAAGTGAGCATATATCAGGTGCAGCTCCATGTCTCTCCACCTTCCCACCTATCTCCTGATGGACCCACACCTTCCTGCCTGGACACAGATATGAGGGAATTTGTACCTTCTCCCCACGACGATATGGGTTCCCTCTGGGTGCCCCAATTTCCTCCCACAGTCCAAAGACGTACCAGTTGGTAGATTAATTGGTTGCTGCAAATTGTCAAGTGATTAGGGTAGGGTTATATCAGGGGATTGCTAGGTGGTACGGCTCAAAAGTCTGGAGGGGCCTATTTCACGCAGTATCTCAATTAAAAAAAATAAAAATCTGTGGAGGTTCCAGTGGTAGAGTTGGCCCCAGGTTAAGGAAGGCAGCAGTGAGAGGCCATTCAGCCCTTTAAGTCTCTCCCACCACTGGATTAGATCATGCTGCCCAAATGAAGTATTGGTTTGTCCTCCAATCTTGGAAGACCCAACAACCTTCCAAGGTTGGATCAACTAGAATCTCTTCGAATTATGGACCAATATTCCAGACGTTATCTGGAGTAGTATCCAAGAGAAACCCCACTGAGATAGTCACTTTCTTTGTTGGCACAGAGGACATGTGACAACAGCCATCCAAAACACTAGAGATTCTGCAGGTGCTGAAAAACCTGAGTAGCACACACGAAATGCTGGAGGAACTCTGCAAGTCAGGCAGCATCTATAGAAATTAATAAACAGTTGACATTTTTGGCCAAAACCCTAGGCGCTCAATTAACCAATTCCTTTGCCAGAGTGGGTGTGGGGGTTGAGTGAACTTGTTTCCATGGAGGGGATAAAGGAGAAGAGTACTGCCCTCATCAACTCGACAATGAGCCAAACTCCATTCAAAGATGACCTGAGAGTCAGGGTATAGCATCCTAGCTCCTTGGTTTTATTGCAGACTCAGTGGCATGACATAGTGAATAAGGAGTGAAACTGAAAAACAACAAAATACAGTACAATTACTGCTTTGTTCTATACGCAGGTAAGTAAATATACACAGATTTTAAAAATAGCTTTGTTAAGATTCCTGCAGATAAATATTATAAGATTCTGACAAGTAAATACTACAGGTAAGTAGTATGTGTAAACAATTAGAATCTAGGTTAGCATCTAATAAACTTAAAATAACATTCTATTTTAGCAAAATCTTATTGATACCTTTAGATTAACTTCTAAATAATATAACATCAACTTACAAGCAATGCTTCTGCCTGGGAAACAACAGAATAGCTTTAGGGAGAAGTTTCTTTTGCTCCTAACATAAACCTCTGGCCTTCTGCCAGCCAAGGTACTTTCCTACCTACTGATTCAGATCTGAAACTGCTCATTAAAATCACATAGAAAAACATGTATGAATTGCAGGTAGGGCAGAACAAGAAGGGTAGGTGACCAAGGGGAGTTGAGTGAATGCTGGGGTACACTGAAAGGAGTTCCTCCACAGTCCAGTTCCATGCCTATTCCTCAGCAAAAGGTGTTTTGCTCTAATGTATGCCCTCAACTCGCTGTGTGAACAGCACGTCAAACAAATGTGCAAGGTAACTTTGTATGACGCAGTGGGTAGATTCGCTGTCTCATAACCCCAGAGACCCAGGTTCGATACTGACCTCTGGCACTCTGCGTGTGTGTCTATGAAGGTCACCTGTTCTCCCTGTGACAGTATAGGTTTCCCCTGGGTGCTCCAGTTTCCTCCTACATCCCATCAGCATGCATGATCACTGGGTTAATGAGCCGCTGTACATTGCCCTCCTGGTGTGTGTGGGTGAGGGGTACATTCGGGAGGGAGTAGATAAGGAGGTGGGACTGATCCATGATTGGTGTAATTGACTCAGTGGGCTGAAGAGCCTGTCTCCACACTAAGACAGTGAGGACAGGAGAGGTTTAAAGGAGCTGTGTGGAACATGCTCTTTACACACAGAGAGGGGCGCAGGGGAGCACCACCACCCTCAGGTTCCCCTCCAAGCCATACACCATCCTGACTTGGAAAGCTACCCCCATTCCTTCAGTGTCACTGAGTCTAAACCTTGGATCTCTCTCTCTGACAGCACTGGGAGAGGACCTTCACTCATGCCCCCTCACCCCCTCGAGGGGCAGTCAGGAATGTGTTAATAAATGCAGGTCTTGCCCGAGAATCCCACATCTCCACATCCCGGAAAGTGAAAACATAAGCCTGAGTCTGTTGGGGTCATTACCGTATCCAGTGCTCCTCCACATCAGTGAGACCTGATGCAGGTTTGGGGACCGCTTCTTCAAGCACCATTGCTTGATCCATCGCAAAATGTAGGATCTCCATTTCAATCCAACCTTCCACTCCCATTCTCACATGTTGGTCCACGGTCGGCTCTTCTGTCACAACGAGGCCCCTCTCAGCTTGTTGGAGCACAGGAAGTAACACCTCATATTCTGTCTGATGGCATGAACATCAATTTCTCCAACTTCCGGTAATTTCTTCATCCTCTTTCCTTCTCTCTTCTTCCCTTCTCTCCTCTTCATCTGTCCATCTCCTCTCTCTGGTTCCCCCCTCGTACTCCCCTTCCTTCTGTGTTCCACTCTCCTCTCCTATCAGATTCCTTCTTATTCAACACTTTACCTTTTCCACCTATCACCTCCTAGCTTCCTCCTTAATACCATTCTACCCTTGTTTGCACTTACCTGTTCTCACCTATCACCTTCTAGCTATCCTCCTTCTCCAACCCCACCTTCTTATTCTGGCTTCTTCCCTCTTCCTTTCCAGTCTTGCAGAAGGTTCTCGACCTTCTGTGTCAACCGTTCATTCATTTCCATAGGTGCTGCCTGACCTGCTGAGTTCCTCCAGCATTTTGTGTGTGTTGCTAACGTTTCTCTGACCTACATCTGAACGCCAGAGAAGGTGGTAGAGGTGGGTATAATTACAACATTTAAAATACACTTGGACAGGTGCATAGATAGGAAAAGCTTACCTTTTCTCACCTGCCTAGCACCTTTCCCTGGCGCCCCTTCTCCTTGCCTTTCTCCCATGATCCATTCTCCTGTGCTGTCAGATTCCTTCTTCTCCAGCCCTTTACCTTTTCCATCAATCACCTCCCCACTTCTTAGTCCATCCCCACCCATCCTCCTTTGTACTCACCTGGTCTCACCTATCACCTGCCAGCTCATATTCCTTCACCTCCTTCCACCTTCTTACTCTGGCTTCTGTCCCCTGCCTTTCCTGTCCCGTTGAAGGGTCTCATCCTGAAGCATCAGCTGTTCATTTCCCTCCATGGATGCTGCCTGAACTGCTGAGATCCTCAGCGCTCTGTGCATGTTGCTCTGGAATTCCAGCAACAGTAGAATCTCAAAGTACATTTGCTATCAAAGTATGTACAGTTTGCAGTACCCAACCCTGAGACTCGTCTTCCCACAGACAGCCATGAAAGAAAGAAACATCATGGAACCCATTCAAAGAAAACCAGCTTCGAATCCCTAACACACACAAAAAGAACATATTATGCTAACAGCAAAAAATGAACAAAAAAAGCAGAATATAAAAATCAAGCCACATCATTGAAACAGTCCCGGAATGCTCAGTTCGGTTCAATCTAGAGCTGTGTCCCTGTGTTGCTCTCTCTTGTGCATGTAAACCCCTGTCTCCTCACAAAATTAGGTTTATTAACTGGTTATATATTTATATCTAATAAATAAGTAGAGTGAATAGAAAGGGAAAAGTACTGAGGTAGTGTTCATGGGTTCAATGTCCAGTCAGAAATCGGATGGAAGTGGGGAAGAAGCCGTTCCTGAGTCATTGAGTGTGTGTCTTCAGGTTTCTGTACCTCCTTCCTGATGGTAACAGCGAGAAGAGGACACGACCTGGGTGACGGGGGTCCTTAATGATGGATGCTTCCTTTCTGAGGCTTTGCTCCTTGAAGATGTTCTGGATGCTGGGGAGGCTAGTTTCCACGATGGAGCTGACTGAGTTTATCCAGAGATCTGGGTTTGACTCTGACCTCTGGTACTGTGTGTGTGGTGGGTGTCCATGAGTGTCTGTGCATGTGTGTGTCTGTGTTTGTGGTAGTGTGTGAGTGTATGTGTGGTAGTGTGTTTGTGTCTGTAAATGTGTGTGTCTGTGTTTGTAGTAGAGTGTGTGTGTGCGTGTGCATGTGGTAGTGTGTTTGTGTCTGTGAATGTGTGTCTGTGTGTGTGTGTGCGTGCATGTCTGTCTGCCTGTGTGTGTCTGGGTCTGTGTCTCTGTGTGTGTGTGTCTTTCTGTCCGTGTGTCTGTCTGTGTGTGTGTGGAGTTTGCACCGCTCTCCCGTGACTGTGTGCATTACCCCAGATGTTCAGGTTCCCTCCCACAACGCAATGACATTTGAGGTCAGTGGATTCATCAGCTGCTGTAAGTTGACCGTTTAGACCAGGGGCTCCTAATCTTTTGTTGCCATGGACCCCTACCCCCCTACCTTTAACTGAGAGGTCTGAGACCCCAGGATTAGAACCCCTGCAAACTTAGTCTGTGGGTGAGGGGGAGAATGGGAATGTTGGAATGCAGAAATGATTAACAAAAATGGGTCAGAACAATCTCGATGGGTTGAAGAGCCTGTTTCCCAGCTGTACGGAGTGAGAGAATATACAATACAAGATTAGAAAAGGATTCATGGCCCTGACCAAACCAGCAGATTGAAACACTGAGGACCAGAGCACATTCTGTGAATTCAGTGCGTCTCCATTGGGTGAGGAACAGATGTAATGCAACACATTTCCTGTAGGGGGTAGCATCTGCCTGTCAGTGCAGCTCCCATCCCTCTACTCAAATCCTTAAGGGGGAGTCAACCCCAATTTTCTTTTTTTCTTTTATTTCCAAGTACTGACCCCAAATCGGAGACTTTTCCTCCATGGATTGTGGGTGGGCACAGGTCTGTCACTGTATAACACTGGGGTATGGTACCAGTGGGGACAGGTCTGTCACTGTATAACACTGGGGTACGGCACCAGTGGGGATGGGTCTGTCTCTGTATAACGCTGGGGTACATTACCAGTGGAGACGGGTCTGTCACTGTATAACACTGAGGTATGGTACCAGTGGGAACGGGTCTGTCACTGTATAACACTGGGGTACAGTACCGGTGGGGACAGGTCTGTCACTGTATAACACCGGGGTACAGTACCAGTGGGGACGGGTCTGTCACTGTGTAACACCGGGGTACGATACCGGTGGGGACGGGTCTGTCACTGTGTAACACCGGGGTACGGTACCGGTGGGGACGGGTCTGTCACTGTATAACACTGGGGTACAGTAGCAGTGGGGATGGGTCTGTCACTGTATAACACTGGGGTACAGTACCAGTGGGGACGGGTCTGTCACTGTATAACACCGGGGTACAGTACCAGTGGGGATGGGTCTGTCACTGTGTAACACTGGGGTACAGTACCAGTGGGGATGGGTCTGTCACTGTATAACACTGGGGTACAGTAGCAGTGGGGACGGGTCTGTCACTGTACAACATAGGGGTACGGTACTGGTGGGGATGGGTCTGTCACTGTATAACACCAGGGTACGGTACTGTGGGGATGAAAGACTGCACATGACAAAGATGGACACACAACCAATCTGCAAAAAGCAACAAACTGTGCAACAACAAAAAAAAGAGAAAAACTAATAGAATAATAGATAAATAAGCATAAATATCTAGAACACTAGTTGCAGAGTCCTCAACAGTGAATCCATCATTTGTGGGGTATGGTGGAGAGAGTAAATTTGAAGTTATCCCCTCTGGTTCAAGAGCCAGATGGCTGAGGGATAATAACTGTTCCTGGACCTGGTGGTGTGAGTCCTGAGGCTCCTCTACCTTCTTCGCAATGGCAGCATCGAGAAGAGAGCGTGGCCTGAGTGGTGAGCATTCCTGACGACGGATGCTGCTTTCCTGCGACAGCACTCCAAGTAGATGTGCTCAAAGTTGGGAGGGCTTTATCTGTGATGGACTGGGCCGTATCCACTACTTTTTGTAGGATTCTGCGTTCATGGCATTGGTGTTTCCATAGCAAGCCCTGGTACAGTCAGTACATTCTCTACTACAGAGTTTGTTGAAGTTCTCTACATTGTGCCAAATCTGTGTAAGATTCTCAGACAGTGGAGGCACTGCTGTGCTTCCTTACATGCTGGACTCAGGACAGATCCTCTGAAATGGTAAGACCACGGAATTTAAAGTTGCTGATCCTCTCCACCTCTGATCCCCTGATGAGGACTGGCTCATGGACCACTGGTTTCCTCCTCCTGAAGTCAGTAATTAACTCCTTGGTCTTGCTGACATTAAGTGAGAGGTTGTTGCTGTGGCACCTGTGCCCTGCAAGTGAAGAAATCCAGGATTCAGTTGCACAAAGATGATGAAGATTATTGATTACAGAGCAACTGACACAAAATGCTGGAGGAGCTCAGCAGGTCAGGCAGCATCTATGGACCGAATTCAATGCTTCGGGCCAAGGTCCTTCTTCAGAACTGAGAAGGAAGGAGGAAGACGCCGGAACAAAAAGACAGGGGGAGGGGAAGGAGGATTGCTAGAAAGTAATAGGTGGGAAGTTGAAGGGTTGGAGAAGAAGGAATCTGATAGGGGAGGAGAACGGACCATAGGAGAAAGGGAGGGAGGAGGTTATAGGCAGGTGAGAAGAGATAAGAGGCCAAGTGGGGAATAGAAGAAAAGGGGAAGTGGAGGAAATTATTTGTTACAGGAAGGAGAAATCGATACTCATGCCATCAGGTTGGAGGCTACCCAGATGGAATACAAGGTGTTGTTCTTCCAGCCTGAGGATAGACCAACATGTGGGAATGGGAATGGGACTCAGGATTAAAATGTTTGGCCACCAGGATTATTGATTAGTATTGGGTGAATGACAGTATTGCATGCAGATCTTCACCATCCAGATGTTCCAGGGTTGAGTGAAGGGCCAATGAAATGGCATCTGCTGTGACCTGTTGCTCCGGTTGGCAGATTGGAGTAGATCCAAGTCGCTTCTCAGGCATCACCAACTTCTCAGAGCACTTTGTCACTGTGGAACTAAGTGCTACAGAACAGTAGTCATTGACGCAGGTCACCACGTTCTTCTCAGGCACCAGTATAACTGAAGCAGGTAGGTACCTCATACTGCCGAAGCAAGAAGTTAAAGATGTCAGTGAACAATCCAGCCAGTTGGTCAGCACGGGTCTTCAGTATTCATTCAGGTAGCCCACCTGGGTCAGATGCTTTCTGCGGGCTCACCCTCCTGAAGAACACTCTCACATTGGGCTCAAAACCGTGTACAGTTTTCATCACCGACCTACAGGAAAGATGTAAACAAGGTTGAAAGAGTGCAGAGAAAACTTACAAGTACGTTGCCAGGTCTGGAGGACCTGAGTTATAAGGAAAGTTTTGAGTAGATTAGGACTGTATTCTTTAACGTAGAAGACTGAGAGATTATGAAGGGTATACATAGGGTAAATGCATGCAGCTTTTTCCACTGAGGTTGGGTGGGACTACAAACAGAGGTCATTGTTTAAGGGTGAAAGGTGAAAAGTTTAAGGGAAATATAAGGGGAAACTTCTTCACTCAGAGGGTGGTGAGAGTGTGGGACGAGCTGCCAGTGGAAATGGTGCATGTGAGCTCGATTTCAATGTTTAAGAGATGTTTGGATAGGTACATGGATGGTAGGGGTATGGAGGGCCGTGGTCCTGGTGCAGGTTGATGGGAGTAGGCAGCTTAATTGGTTTGGCATGAACTATGTGGATCGAAGTGCCTGTTTCTGTGCTGTACTTCTCTATGACTCTATAACAGGATCAATGAAAGATCAACCAGAGTGCAGTAAACAACAAACTGTGCAAGTACAAACAAAAATAAATACCAATAAATAAAGACAAGATAAAGAGTACTGTACTTGAAGTGAGATCACTGGTTGTGGGAGCATCTCAATGTATGGGTAAATGAGTGTAGTTACCTCCTTTTGTTCAAGAGCCTATGTAACTGTTCTTGGACCTTGTTGGTGCGAGTCCTGAGACTCCTGATGACAGCAGTGAGAAGAGAGCATGGCCTGGGTGGTGGAGATCCTTGATGATGGATGATGGATCTCTTTCCTATGACAGCATTTCATGCAGATGTGCTCAGTTGTTGGAAGGACTTTACCTGTGAAGTACTGGAACAAAACCACTACTTTTTGCCAGATTTTCCATTCAAGGGCATTGGTGTTTCCATACCAGGCTGTGATGCAGCCAGTCAATACACTCTCCACTACATACCTATAGAAGTTTGTCAAAGTTTTAGATGTCCGCAGATGAGAGGGTACAGATTCTAAAACTTTCACTCCCCTCAAAGTTAGCTGTGAACCAATTGCACCAGCAGAGGTTTATTCTGCATTCTCACTCCGGTATGCCTGTCTTGGGTGACATTTCTGTCGGCTTTCTTTGTGTGTATCCTGTCAGAGCTGGACCTCGCTGCTTGTCTCCAGCCGTTGGGGCACAGCTAGAGCCAGCACCCTCACACCGTCTGAAACAGGATGGAATGGGGACACAGGACTGAGCTAGTTCTGTCGTCAGTGCTGTTTCTGTCATCAGATTACAACAAAAACAAGTGAAGCAAAAGTATTTCCCCTCCTCTCCCCCCTCTTCCCTCGGTTCTTTTACCAAAGATGATGAAACACTGATGCCCCTACACCTGTTTCAGAGTTCGACACCTCTGTATGTGTCAGCAAGGGTCTTGACAACTTGAGTTATATGGAAAAATTGAAAAGGTTAGGACTTTATTCCTCAGAACATAGAAGATTGAGGGAAGATTTGATAGAGGTATGTAGAATTATGAGGGTATAGATAGGGTAAATGTAAGCAGGTTTTTTTCCACTAAGGTTGGCTGGGACTGCAACTAGAGGTCATAGGCTAAGGGTGAAAGGTGAAAAGTTTAAGGGGAAAATGAGGGGAAACTTCTTCACTCAGAAGGTCGCGAGAGTGTGGAATGAGCTGCCAGCATAAGTGGTGCATGCAAGTGGGATTTCAACGTTTATGGGAAGTTTGGATGGGTACATGGATGGTAGGGGTATGGAGGGCTATGGTCCTGGTGCAGAGCGATGGGAATAGGTAGCTTAAATGGTTTGGCATGGACTAGATGGGCCAAAGGGCCTGTTTCTATTACCTGAATTATATAGGAGGGTTAAATTTTATTCCCTGAAGCATCGGAGAATGTGTGAAGATTCGGTAGAATTATATGATATCACAACGAGTATAAGAACATAAGATATAGTAGAAATAGGCCATTCAGCCCATCAAGTCTGCTCTGCCATTCCATCATGGCTAATTTATTCTCCCTCTCAACCCCATTCTTCTGCCTTCTCCCTAAAACCTTTGACGCCCTGACTAATCACAAACCTATCAACCTCCACTATAAATATACCCAATGTTCACCAGCCTCTGGCTAAAGAAATTCCTCCTCATCTCTGTTCTAAAGGGACGTCCTATTCTGAGGCGGGACTGCGCCTAGACTCCTCTGCTAAAGGAAACAGCAGGAACCTCAATGAGAGCTTCTTCACTCAGAGGGTGGTGAGAGTGTGGAATGAGCTGCCAGCAGAAGTGGAGTATGTGGGATTGGTTTCAACATTTAAGAGAAATATGGCTAAGTACATGGATGGAGGGCTATGGTCTGGGTGCTAGGCAGAATAACAGTTCAGCATTAACTAGATGGGCCGAAAAACCTGTTTCTCACACACACACACACACACACACAAATGCACACACACACACACACACACACACACACACACACACACACACACACACACACACACACACACACACACACACACACACACACACACACGCACACACACACACGCACGCACACACACACGCACACAGACACTGCCAAAGGTCAGGGTCGAACCTGGGTCCCTGGTGCCCACCCACTGCGTCATTGTGCCAACCCTACACACAATTCCTTTCTTACTGCCCATGCCCATTATAAAGCTGGAGTTTGGGGCAGCAATGAAGGTGCTCTGTCTGTCCGTGCTGTTACAAAAGATATAGGATTATACATTGCTGTTTTGTAGCATTTTTGTTTGACCTGTCAGGGTTGTTGGCCCTGAGCTGAAGCCCCAAACTGGAGGGCCGGTGGACCATACTTAGTCTGGCTTCTACCCTTTGACCTGTTTGACATGGGTGACTCAACCAAGAGCCAAAGCATAAAGCCCTGACTCCAGCCAACATCGCTCTCCATGTTATTGAGACAAGCAAACTCCAAACCCTACAACAAGGTTGTGGTCCTCCTGGAGGCTACACACAATTACATATTGTTAATGTTAGCAACAATGGCTGTTTTGTAATCACAGATTTTCGGTTCTGTGGCCGCGTTGTTTCGACTGATACTGATCTCAGTTGTCCCTCCAGCCATTCCTTGATTTACCCGAGTTCTACGTTCCTCAACTACATGTTCAGTGAAACTCTGGCTGGGCAAAAATGCACAACAGGCCTACTCCCTTATCCAGAAGGCAGATTTATTGGCTGCTGTAAAGTGCTTAGTCGTGACAAAAGGGGCATAGACGGCACCTTTCTCCACAGGGTAGGATCTCAAAGCCCAACCCTACGTCACGGTGATGAGAGGTGGAAACGGGTAAGGACAGTCAACAGGCCTCTGGTGAAGTTGTACAGGCCAATCTCCAGTACAGTAGATTGCAGAAGCGTTGACAGATTCCAACCATTCCGTCAACTTCAGAGGACGATGGAGACGGAAGGCCATCGATGGCCAATGCTCTGCTGGGACCTAAGGAGAAGAGGAATCAATGGCTATTACCAAAGGATATCCTTTGAGAGGGGGAAGGTTTATGAGCGATGTCAGAGGTAGCTATTTTACACAGAGTGGTGAGTGCCTGGAATGCACTGCTTGAGATGGTGGTAGGGGGCTATTGCATTCATCATCATCGTCATCATTATGTGCCATGTCTTATGACGTGGGTGATCGTGGTCTATTGACCGTGATTGCTCTTGGCAAATTTTTCTACAGAAGTGGTTTGCCATTGCCTTCTCCTGGGCAGTGTCTTTACAAGGCGGGTGACCCCAGCCATTATCAATACTCTTCAGAGATTGTCTGCCTGGCGTCAGTGGTCACATAACCAGGATTTGTGACATGTACCAGCTGCTCGTATGACCATCCACCACCTGCTCCCATGGCTTCATGTGACCCTGATCGGGGGTGGGGAGGGGACTAAGCAAGTTCCACACCTTGCCCAAGGGTGACCTGCTGTCTAACGGAGGGAATGAATGTCTTACACCCGCTTAAGTAGAGATGTATCTCCACCCTGCCAAGCAGATACATTGGGAGATTTAAGTGATTTGGACAGGTACGTGGATGAAAGAAAAATGAAGGCTTATGGGGTGTGTAGGAGGGAGAAGGTAGTTTGATCATGGAGTAGGTTTATATGGCTGAGCACAACATTAAGGGTCGTAAGGCCCATACTGTGCTGTACTCTTCTACATTTCATTACTGGATCTTACTCTTTGGTACACCAACACAACATGACTCTTATTCTCACTGCCCCTTCTCCAAAGCCTCCACATTCCTCCTGTAATGGGACAATGATAACTGCACACAATACTCCAGATAGAATCATAGAGGTACAGCTCAGAAACAGGCCCTTCACCCATCTAGTCCATGCCAAAAACATTGAAACTGCCTCTCCTCTCAACCTGCACTGGGACCATAGCCCTCCCATCTATGTATCTATACAAACTTCCCTTAACTACTGAAATCAAGCTCGTATCCACCATTTCCCCTTAAACTTGTCACCTTTCACCCTCAACCCATGACCTCTAGTTGTAGTCACACACAACCTCAGTGAAAAAAGACTGCTTGCACTTACCCTATCTATACCCCTTATAATTTTTGTATACCTCTATCAAATCTCCCCTCAATTTTCTATATTCTAACCAAAATCTTATACAATTGCAACATGACTTCCCCACTCTTACACTCACTGCTCAACCAATGACCGCATGCATGCCATACGCCTTCTTCACCATCCTGTCCACCTGTGTTGTCACTTTCGGAGAGCAATGACTTGGACCCCACGATCTGATGAGCAAACCCCCACACCATCCATTATAAACCCAGCGAGCTGGTGGAAGGGCACTGGAGAGAAGGTGTGACCTGTTCCTGTTTTCTCGCTGAACACCTTTAAACTTCTTGTGAGTTACTGGAGACCCTTAGCAGGTGGGAGCAGAATTCCAAAACTGCATTCCCAGGATGGATTGGGAGGGTCAACTGGGACCGTCCCAGCGATGCACAGGTAGATAAGACAGGTGGAGGAAAAGGAGGAAAAGAAAGGTCTCCCTCTCAGCCAGTGTCTGAGTGTTGGGGCAGATGTCAGGTCGATAAGAATGGTCCAACATTCTCTTACCTTGTCAATTTCTCCCAAGCAGCAGAGCTTGAGAGCAGACCTGATAGTGCAGTTTGAGCTTGAAGGGATTTGGTATGTAACCAGAGACTCCGGCAAATATCTACAGATACAAGAAAATCTGCAGATGCTGGAAATCCAAGGCAACACACTCACAAAACGTAGGAGGAACTCAGGAGGTCAGGCAGTATCTATGGAAATTAATAAACAGTCAGCGTTTCAGGCCGAGACCCTTCATCATTTCTGCAGATGTTTGGTGGAGAGCATTCTAACTGGTTGCATCTGCATTTGGTGAGCAAGAGGCCACTGCACAGGATCAAGAAAAGCCTCAGGGAGTTGTAAACTCAGCCAGCTCCATCATGGGCACTGGCCTCCCCAGCATCGAGGGCATCTTCTAAAGATGATGCCTCAAAAAGGCAGAATCCATCATGAAGGGCCATTACCATCCAGAGCTACCATCAGGGAGGAGGTCCAGGACCTTGAAGACATACTCAGTGATTTAGGAACAGCTTCTTCCCCTCCGCCATTAAATTTCTGAACCCATGAAGAGTAACTCACTTCTTACTATTTATTTTCACTATTTGTCTATTTATTTATTTATGTTTATAAATTCTTATTGTAAGTTATAGTGTTTTATTTATGTATTGCACTGTACTGCTGATACAAAGCAACAAATTTCACAACGTACACTCAGTGGCCACTTTATGAGGTACACCTGTACACCTCGTTAATGCAAATATCTAATCAGCCAATCATGTGGCAGCAACTCAAGGTATAAAAGCATGGAGACATGGTGAACAGGTTCAGTTGTTGTTCCGATCAAACATCAAAACGGAGAAGAAATTACTTTGACCATGGAATGATTGTTGGTGCCAGATGGGGTGGCTTGAGCATCTCAGAAACTGCAGATCTCCTGAGATTTTCACACACAGCAGTCTCCAGAGCTTACAGAGAATGGTGTGATAAACAAACAACATCCGCTGAGTGGCAGTTCTGTGGGTGAAAATGCCTTGTTAGTGAGAGAGGTCAGAGGAGAAGGCAGACTGGTTCAAACTGACAGGATGGTGACAGCCACGTGTTACAACAAAGGTGTGCAGAAGAGCACCTCTGAGCACACAACACGTCAACCCCTAAAGTGGTAGAAGGCCATGGACAGGACGTACCTAATAAAGTGGCCACTGAGTGTTTGTCAATAATAATAAAACTGATTCTGATTGTGAGATTTAAAAAGATCATGAGAGACATAGATAGAGTAGACAGCCAGTATCTTGCTCCGGGGCTGAAATACCTAAGACGGCCAGTATCTTGCCCTGAGTTTGAAATACCTAAGACTACAGAACAGTGGAGGAATGTGAGAAGGAGTGCTGAGATTGATCTTGGAGTAGGTTAAAGGGTTTGCACAACATTGTGGGCTGAAGGGCCTGTACTGTGCTCTGCTCTGTGTTGTACAGGGTATGCAGTTAAAGTGAGAGACATGTACGGGGCCAGGGATTTTACACGGAGAATGCTGCTTGGTGGTAGAGGCACGTACAAGAGGGGCTGTCAGGTGGACACGTAGATGTGTGGAGAATGGAGGGATATGGACCTTCTGAAGCCAGAAAGGATTAGTTAAATTAGGCATTTAATCACAAGTCTCCATGTACAATACTGTGCGAAAGTCTCAGGCACATATATATTGCTGGGCTACCTAAGATTTTTGCACAGTACTGTAGTAACTTTATATATTGCACTGTACTGCTGCCACAAAACAAACAAGTTTCATGACATACGTGAGTGATGATAAACCTGATTCTGATAGGGGTCTCTATTGTGGACTGAGAGTGGGAAGCGGGCAGGGAGAGGGGAATCATGGTTGGGAAAAGGGGAAGGGAGTGGGAAGCGCCAGAGAGACATCCTGTAATGATCCATAAACCAATTGCTTGGATTCAAATGACTTCGTTGTCTCAGGACTGGTCGTGTCTACCCCTGTGCCACCTCTTACCCCTGGCACACCTTCTCTGCCACCCGTCCCAAACCCCTGCCACTCCATTCCGAACATCCTTTGCTCCCCCCAGATTTACAGACTTGCTCTCCGCTCCACATTGACAAATACAATACTGTGCAAAAGTTTTAGGCACCTTAGCTATATATATTGTGCACTGAAGGGTCTGTTCCTGCACCACTCTATGTTCAAACTACCCCTGTTTCAGGCCATGCATTTTTCTCCATCTGTTTTTGCACTTTGCAGGAGATTTCACAGTCTATGGAAGGTTAATCCCGTATTCTGTGTTTCTTCTCTTGACCTTTTTTTTGCCGAATTTGAAACCGCTCCCAGTTCCCAGACCTGCTACTTTTCCCCCGCGACTACAGAAGCTTCCTGTTTGGGTCTAATCCTATTTGAAATGCCTGAATTTACCATGACTGGCTCAAATTTCCTGGTGTGCTTCTGCTCCATAAAGGATTGTAGAATGGTTCTGCTTCTTGCATTTGTGTCTTCAACATAATCTATTGCTCAGCCACTATTTTCCATTTTCCATTGAGAGTGGGGGAGATTCAAACAAGAGGACATGCATCGAGAGTTAAAGGGCAAAAGTTTAGGGGTAACATGAGGGGGAACTTCTTTACTCAGAGAGTGGTAGCTGTGTGAAACGAGCTTCCAGCAGAAGTGGTTGAGGCGGGTTCGATGTTGTCGATTAAAGTTAAATTGGATAGATATATGGACAGGAGAGGACTGGAGGGTTATGGGCTGAGTGCAGGTCAGTGGGACTAGGAGAGAGTAAGAGTTCGGCACGGACTAGAAGGGCCGAGATGGCCTGTTTCCGTGCTGTAATTGTTATCTGGTTATATATATTTTAGATTCAGACTTGGATTCTGTGTATTTATCATGTCAGAATCTGAATCAGAATAAGCATCAAGTTTAATATTACCGGCATGTGTCATGAAATTTGTTGTCTTTGCAACAGCAGTACAATGCAGTACATGATAACAGAGAAAAACTGAATTACAGTAAGTATATATATTAAATAGTTAAATAAGTAGCACTAAAAGAGAGAGAGGAAGTAGTGAGATTGTGTTCATGGGTTCAATGTCCATTCAGAAATTGGACAGCAGAAGGGAAGAAGCTGTTCCTGAATCACTGAGTGTGTGGTTTCAGGCTCCTGTACCTCCTCCCTGATGGTAGCAATGAGAAGAGGGCATTTCCTGGGTGATGGGGGTCCTTAATGATGGATGCCACCTTTCTGAGGCAGCGCTGCTTGAAGATGCCCTGGATACTACAGAGGCTGGTGCCCATGCTGGAGCTGACTGAGTTGACAACTCTCTGCAGCTTACTGTGATTCTGTGCAATAGCCCCCACCCCTCCGCCCCCCACCCCACCATACCAGACGGTGATGCAGCCAGGTAGAATGTTCTCCATGGTACGTCTGTAGAAGTTTGTGACTAATCAAACCTCCCCAAACTCGGAATGAAATTGCTCATGTGCATTCAAACAAACAGCGAAATGTGCCGTGTACATTAACAGCTGATACCATCCTCGGATGTGGTGGGGGCAGCCCGCGGGTGTTGCGTGCTGGGGGCAGCCCGCGGGTGTTACGTGGTGGGGGCAGCCCGCGGGTGTTGTGTGCTGGGGGCAGCCCGCGGGTGTTGCGTGCTGGGGGCAGCCCGCGGGTGTTACGTGGTGGGGGCAGCCCGCGGGTGTTGCGTGCTGGGGGCAGCCCGCGGGTGTTGTGTGCTGGGGGCAGCCCGCGGGTGTTGCGTGGTGGGGGCAGCCCGCGGGTGTTGCGTGGTGGGGGCAGCCCGCGGGTGTTGCGTGCTGGGGGCAGCCCGCGGGTGTTACGTGGTGGGGGCAGCCCGCGGGTGTTGCGTGCTGGGGGCAGCCCGCGGGTGTTGTGTGCTGGGGGCAGCCCGCGGGTTTTGTGTGCTGGGGGCAGCCCGCGGGTGTTGCGTGGTGGGGGCAGCCCGCGGGTGTTGTGTGCTGGGGGCAGCCCGCGGGTTTTGTGTGCTGGGGGCAGCCCGCGGGTGTTGCGTGGTGGGGGCAGCCCGCGGGTTTTGTGTGCTGGGGGCAGCCCGCGGGTGTTGCGTGGTGGGGGCAGCCCGCGGGTGTTGTGTGCTGGGGGCAGCCCGCGGGTTTTGTGTGCTGGGGGCAGCCCGCGGGTGTTGTGTGCTGGGGGCAGCCCGCGGGTGTTACGTGGTGGGGGCAGCCCGCGGGTGTTGCGTGGTGGGGGCAGCCCGCGGGTGTTACGTGGTGGGGGCAGCCCGCGGGTGTTGCGTGGTGGGGGCAGCCCGCGGGTGTTGTGTGCTGGGGGCAGCCCGCGGGTTTTGTGTGCTGGGGGCAGCCCGCGGGTGTTGCGTGGTGGGGGCAGCCCGCGGGTGTTGTGTGCTGGGGGCAGCCCGCGGGTTTTGTGTGCTGGGGGCAGCCCGCGGGTGTTGCGTGGTGGGGGCAGCCCGCGGGTTTTGTGTGCTGGGGGCAGCCCGCGGGTGTTGCGTGGTGGGGGCAGCCCGCGGGTGTTGTGTGCTGGGGGCAGCCCGCGGGTTTTGTGTGCTGGGGGCAGCCCGCGGGTGTTGTGTGCTGGGGGCAGCCCGCGGGTGTTACGTGGTGGGGGCAGCCCGCGGGTGTTGCGTGGTGGGGGCAGCCCGCGGGTGTTACGTGGTGGGGGCAGCCCGCGGGTGTTGCGTGGTGGGGGCAGCCCGCGGGTGTTACGTGGTGGGGGCAGCCCGCGGGTGTTGTCACCCATTCCAGCACTAACGCAGCATGCCCACGATGCTCAGCAGAATAACACACGACTTGTGCTTTCCTCCTCCTGAAGTCACTAATCAGCTCTTCGGTTTTGCTGATATTGAGTGAGAGATTGTTGTTATGGTACCACTCAACCAGATTTTCAATCTCCCTCCTAAATGCTGATTCATCACCACCTTTGATTCAGCCTACGACAAATTTGAACATGGCACTGGAGCTGTGCTTAGCCACACAGTCGCAAGTGTAAAGCGAGCAGAGCAGGGGTCTAAGCACACATCCCTGTCGTTCACCTGTGCTGATGGGCATCGTGGAGGAGGGGTCGTTGCCAGTCTGAACTGACCGGGGTCGGCAAGTGAGGACATCGGGGATCCAGTTGCACGAGGGGGTATTGAGACCAAGGTCTTGAAGCTTATTGATTACTTTTGAGGGGATGATAGTATTGAATGCTGAGCTGTAGCTGATAAAAAGCATCCTGATGTATGCATCTTCACTGTCCATCCATTGCAGGGTTGAGTGAAGAGACCAATAAAATGGCATCTGCTGTGGACCTGTTGCTCCAGCAGGTAACCTGGAGCGGACCCAAGGCACCACTCGGGAGGGAGTTGATATGTTTCATCACCAACCTCTCAAAGCACTTCATCACGGTGGATGTCAGTGCTATTGGACGACAGTCACTGAGGCAGGTCACCACGTTCTTCTTGGGCACCGGTGTAATGGAAGCCTGCTTGAAGCGAGTGGGTATGTCTGACTGCAGAAGGGAGGAGTTAAAAATATCAGTGAACACTTCAGCCAGTTTGTTAGCACAGATCTTCAGTACTCGGTCAGCTACCTCATCTGGGCCAGATGTTTCCGGTCCTTGGGGGCTGTGGGAGTTTGTTAAAGTGCCTCCGTGTTTTATTGGTCAAAGCTGGGCTCCTACAATAGTCTGGAAAGAGTACGGGGAAAGTTTACAGGGACATTGCCGGAGACCCGAGTTATGGGGAAAGATTGAAAAGGTTATTACCTGGAGCTGAGGCGAATGAGGAGAGATTTGACAGAGATATACAAAATTATGGGGTGTAAACATGCAGGCATTTCCCCGAGAGATTGGGTGAGATTAGGAATGGGCATGGTAAGTTTAGGATGAAAGGTGAAGACCATAAGACATAGGAGCTGAATTAGGCCATTCAGCCCATCGAGTCTGCTGCACCATTTCATCACATCTGACATATTATCCCTCTCAACCCCATTCTCCTGCCTTCTCCCCATAACCTTTGATGCCCTGATTGATCAAGAACCTATCAACCTTCATCTCTAAGCCCATCCATGGCAATGAATTCCACCCCCTGGCTAAGAGGCACCTGAGGGATATGTTCACCACTCACAGGATGGTGGTGCAAGTGTGGAATGAGCTGTCAGCAGAAGTGGTGGATGCAGGTTCAATCGCAACATTTAAGTTTGGATAGGTACATGGACGGATGGGGTTTGGAAGGCATTGGTTCTGGTGCAGGTCGATGGGAAAGTATAGTTGGTGGGGTGGGGGGGGATGTCAGAACTAAGTTATTTGCACAGAGAAGGCTGGTATATGGAAGGCCCTGCCAGGGGTGGTGGTAGAGGCAGATACATTAGGGGCATTTAAGAAACAGGCACATGGATGATAGAAAACTGGAGGGCCTCGAGGGAGGGAAGAGTTAGATTGAGCTAAAGGGCCCGTACTGTGCTGTAGTAGTATCTGTGTGTCAAAGATTCAAAGGTTTCAAAGGTACATTTAATGTCAGAGAAATGTATACAATATACATCCTGAAATGCTTTTTCTTCACAACCATCCACGAAAACAGAGGAGTGCCCCCAAAGATCGAATGACAGTTAAATGTTAGAACCCCAAAGTCCCCCCCCTCCGCCCAGCTCCCCCCTCCCACGCGTAAGCGGCTGCAAGCAAACACCCCGTGTCAGGAGCAAGTGAAGACAGTGAACTGAGATGCTGAGGTTCCCAGCAGTGATCTTCTAGGTTGAGATGATTCTCCTCCAATACTATGATCATTACAAGAGGTGTAAGAATCGATTCCCACTTGACCAGGACTCCGAGAAACTGGGGAGAGCCACCGAGGCACAGCGAGGCCCCTGGAGGCCCGGGTACGATTCCAGCCCCTGGCGCTACGCGTGTGCATCACAAATTACCTTAATATTATTAAAACCTTGAAACCATTGGTGACCTGCGGAGTTGCAGGGAAACGCTGCCCCGTCAGGGAACGTACACGACACAGGCTAGATAAAGAGAGGCACAGGGCAGTGTGGCGATTCCTTACTCATCGCCCGTTACGCCGCTGGCGTTTAGGGCTGCCGTGAAAGTTCTCCATCTCTGGCAGTGTTCAGGACTTCCTTCATCACAGTTTTCACTACTGTCAGTCACACAAGTCCTGGGTAGAAGCTCAAGAAGACGTTATTGTCTGCCTGTCAGTAGCTTCCTCTCGGTTTTCACTACTGTCAGTCATACAGGTCCCGGGTGGAGACTCAGGAATACCGTCACACTCAGATGTAGAAGGATTCCTCATTGCTGTTTGCATAACAATTCTGTTTTGCCAGTCAGGGTTGTTAGCACTGAGCTGAACCCCCAGACCTGGGGGACCGATGGATCATTCTTAATCTGGCCTCTAACCTTTGACCTGTTTGGCATGAGTGACCCTACCAAAGGCCAAAGCCTAAAGCCCTGACTGCAGCCAACATACCTTTCCAGGTCATTGACGCACACAAGCCTTCAAGTCATGCCTAGGTTGTGATTCTCTTGAAGGAGCATAGTGGTCAACGTGACGCTATTACAGCTCTGGGCAACAGAGTTCAGAGTTCAATCCCGGGCGCCTCTGTAAGGAGGACATACATCCTCCCCATTTATTATCAAAGTCTACATGCAGCATACAACTCTCCCCACAGACAGCCACAAAGCAAAGCAACATCATAGAACCCAAAGGTTGGTTGAGTGAACTTGGCCTCTTTTCCTTGGAGCGACGGAGGATGAGAGGTGACCTGATAGAGGTGTATAAGATGATGAGAGGCATTGATCGTGTGGATAGTCAGAGGCTTTTTCTCAGGGCTGAAATGGCCAGCACGAGAGGGCACAGCTTTAAGGTGCTTGGAAGTAGGTACAGAGGAGACGTCAGGGGTAAGTTTTTCACGCAGAGTGGTGAATGCGTGGAATGGGCTGCCAGCGATGGTGGTGGAGGTGGATACAATAGGGTCTTTTAAGAGACTCCTGGACAGGTACATAGAGTTCAGAAAAATAGAGGACTATAGGCA
Source organism: Mobula hypostoma (assembly GCF_963921235.1). NCBI lineage: Eukaryota > Metazoa > Chordata > Chondrichthyes > Myliobatiformes > Myliobatidae > Mobula > Mobula hypostoma. Next base: position 118,043,434 of record NC_086101.1, read on the forward strand.
ACCTTAGGTAATTTCTCAGGTGAGGACATGTTTGGCACAGCTTTGTGGGCTGAAAGGCCTGTATTGTGCTGTAGGCTTTCTATGTTTCTAAAAATGTCAAAACCCCAATGCACCACACACAAACAAAGGAAATTGCATGAATGGAACAAAAGAAAATGAATAAAACACACAGAATATAAAACACAAAATCGAAAGAGTCTGTGACTGCTACAATCTGCTACAATTCTATAACTAAATTATTGAAAGAAAAGGTAATATTGGAAAATGACTTTTGAGGATCATAGAGTTTGGAGGCATGATTCTGCCTGCTCTGTTGTCTGTATAAACATATTTTGAACAAATTGTATCACAGGTACATGAGGGCCTTCTGAACCACAAACAAATGTGCATGTAGGTCTTGTTTGTGGGCAAACAGACACTGGAATGAGGCACCAGGCCAGTTTGCTGAAACTGTGGCTTCAAACATGGTGAAAAGACAGCAACTGCTGGATGAACTCATCTGTGAGGGTCAAATGAACATTTTCTACAATAAGGTGGAGTCTTGATTTGACAATCTATTTTCTATTTTCAAGTAAATTTTATTATCCAAGTACATAAATGTCCCCATATACAACCCTGAGATTCATTTCATTTTCCTGCAGGCATACTCAGCAAATCAATAAAATAGGAAACTATAGGTCTGTCAGTCTGACCTCAGTGGTTGGGAAGATGTTGGAGTTGATTATTAAGGATGAGGTCTCAGGGTACTTGGAGGCACATGATAAAAAGACCATAGCCAGCATGGTTTCCTCAAGGGAAAATCTTGCCTGACAAATCTGTCGGGAATCTTTGAAGAAATAACAAGAGGGATAGACAAAGGAGAATTGGTTGATGTTGTGTGCTTGGATTTTCAGAAGGCCTTTGATAAGATGCCACATATGAGCCTGTTTAACAAGTTACAAGTCCATGGTATTACAGGAGAGGTTCTAGCATGGATAAACCAGTGACTGATTGACAGGAGGCAAAAAGTGGGAATAGAGGGCCTGGCTGCCGGTGACCAGTGGTGTTCCACAGGGGTCTATGTTGGGACCAAATTTTTTTACATTATATGTCATTGATTCGGATGATGGAATTGATGGCTTTGTTGCAAAGTTTGCCCATGATATGAAGGTAGGTGGAGGGCAGGTAGTCTTATGGAAGTAGAGAAGCTATAGAAGAACTTAGACAGATTAGGGGAATGGGCAAAGAAATGGCAGATGGAATATAGTGTCAGGAAGTGTATGGTCATGCACTTTGGTAGAAGAAATGAAAGGGTTGACTATTTTCTAAATGGAGAGAAATAAAAAAAAACTGAGATGCAAAGGGATTTGGGAGTCCTTGTGCAAAATTCCTGAAAGGTTAATTTGCAGGTTGTACCTTTGATGAGCAAGGCAAATGTGATGTTAGCATTCATTTCAAGAGGACTAGAATATAAAAAGCAAGGATGTAATGTTGATACTTCATAAAGCACTGGTGAGGCCTCATTTGGAGTATTGTGAATAGTTTTGGACCCCTTGTCTTAGAAAGGATGTGCTGAATCTGGAGACGGTTCAAAGTAGGTTCACAAAAATGATTCAGGATTGAATGGCTTGTCATATGAAGAGCATTTGATGGCTCTGGGCCTATTTTCACTAGAAATCAGACGAATGAGGGGGGATCTCATTGAAATCTATTGAATGGTAAAAGGCTTTGATAGAGTGGATGTGGAGACAATGTTTCCTGTGGTGGGAGAGTCTAAGACCAGAGAACTCAGCCTCAGAATAATGGAGCATCCTTTTAGAAGATTGGGGCTGAGAGGAAAATTGGATCAGCATGATGAATTGGCGGAGCAGATGATGGGCCAAATGGCCTAATTCTGCTCCTATACCTTATGACCTTATAGTCTGATCCAATTTTCCTCTCAGCCCCAATCTCCTGCCTTCACCCCATATCCCTTCCTGCCCTGACCAAGAATGAAGAATCTATCAACCACTGCCTTAATTTCACAGATTCACCACTCTCTGGCTAAAGTTCCTCCTCATCTCCATTCTAAATGGATGTTTCTCTATTCTGAGGCTATGTCCTCTGGTCTTAGACTCCCCCACCACAGGAAACATCCTCTCCACATCCACTCTATCAAGGCCTTTCAACATTCAATAGATTTCAATGAGATCCCCTTTCATTCTTCTGAATTCCAGTGAGTACTCACTGTAAATTCAGATTAAAAATTGCAAAGTTAAATTAAATAACTCGAGCAAAAAGGGAAAGAAAGTGCTGGATAACGTACCGTGCTCATTGACGATTCAGAATTCGGATAGCAGAGGGCAAGAAGCAGTTCCTGAATCATTGACTGTGTAATCTTCAGGCTCATGTATCTCTTCCCTGATGGTAGCAATGAGAAGAAGGTTTGTCTGGGTGATGGGGGCTCCCGGGTGATGGATGTCGTCTTGTTGAGGCATTACTCCTTGACGATGTCCTGGATATTGGGGCTAGTGCCCATGATGGAGCTGACTGAGTTTACAACTTTCTGCAGCTGATTTCTACCCTGTGCATTGGCCACATCCCCCCCCCCGACCCCCATACCAGACATTAATGCAGTCAGTTAGAATTCCTACCATTGATGGGGCAACCCCAGGTGCTTCAAACGCCTTCCCATTCATTCCCACTCTATATAAAACCCATGGACCATACTCCTTCCCCTACAGATTAAATCCAAAATTGACCCAACCCATCCCCATTCATTCCTAACCTAGAGAACCTCTATTCCTGTTCATTTGGCAAATTGGTAAATTACTGTCACGCGCATCAAGCTGCAGTGAAAAACTTTGTTTTGCATGCCATCCATAGAGATCATTTCTCCACCCCAGGACATCGAGTTATACAAGGGAAAAACAGTATAGAATGCAGAATAAAGTGTTAACAGTTACAGAGAAAGTGCAGCATAAGCAGGCAATAAGATGCAAGGGCCATGTCAAGTGTCCATCTACTCATATTTGGGAATACACTGGATTCTGGTTAATTGGGACTGTGATGTGAAGGGTTAGTTTACTTGTCAGTCAAAAGTCGCTTCCACTGTGCCGGTCATCGATTGGCTCATTGAAAGGACGTAGCAACTCTTTCCCATTGGTTGCCTTGTGTGTACCATGGCACCGGAATCTGTTTTCTGGTGCCAAAGTTCTTTAAGAATAGCACTGCGAGAGACTCGCACTCTTTCCTTTGTCTCCAGGGGCTCCTTTTAACACTGAGACTGCGACCAGTGCTGAAGAACCAATGGGAAAATGCTGGAGATATAGGAGGGCCCACGCTGAGTATCGGTTTGTTGAATGTTTGGTTTTGCAGTTGTGTACCTTAGGGAGACTTACGTAACGAGGTACCTGTTAAGTTTGAAGTGTTACTGAATGTTTAGTGTCATAGTCTGTGTAACTTATTGTGGCTTAGATGTTTGGTCAAATGTTTTATTGTTTGTAAATAAATGGTTAATGTGTTCATCCGTAATCAGTGTCTTCTGTCTCACTTGCCAAACCCATGAACTTGCTTCCTCATAACAGGGACATGTCAGGATCAGGACATTTTGGCCCACTTAAACGGCTGCCCCAATTAGTCAGTTTCATGGAAATAGTTAAAAAGGTATATAAAAAAGAAACTGAGTAACAAATTATGTATTTAAATGAAACACAGAACAAATTAGAACGCTACCATTGTTACTACAGTGCTATAAAACTGTGTATTAGTTCTTAATAGTTATCGACAGAGGAATTCATCCAGTGTATGCAATGAACAAAATCAGCACCAACACATAGAGCAGATAATGGGCTGCCTTCATCCTCCAAATCTTCATTTTCTTTGTAACATTCAAGATGATTGTCAATAACTTCAAATTCTTCATAGTCCCTAACTTGTTGAAGTAGTGAAATCGTTCCATTCTTCACTCCCAGCTGATTCTGGCATCTCCAAACCTGAATGCTTGAAACCTTAGTGAGCAAAACACTTTTGAATTATGTTGTGGTGTTCGCAAAACACTCGCGACATCAAACGCCTTAACCCAAACTACCAATATTCACAACCATTCTGAAGTTTTTAATTATGCTACTGCTTATATCTCGCCAACTACCAGTGATAAATATCACTGCTTTTTGAACACAAACGTACACAACTGACGTCATTAAAAATTATTTGCTCTAAACACAGTGTAGTGTCTAATGGCCACATAAACACTCACAGCTGACACTAGTGAGAACCTGTTTAGAAAGTTTCCTGTCCCACTTGTCCCAAGTAAACAAAGGGGATCCCAGCTATTTTCTTGATCAGTTTTTGTTCTTTAAGAGTTGTCCCAAATAAGTGGCTGCCCGATTAACCGATGGCCCAATTGACCAGAATCAAATGCATACTGGACCATTCAATAGTCTTATAACAGTGAGGTAGAAGGTGTTCCTGAGTCTGCTGGCATGTGCTTTCAGGCTTTTGTATCTCCTGCCTGATGAAAGTGGCGAGAGAAGAGAGAATGTCTGGGACGGGAGACAGTAAAGTTACTTCTGTACAATCCCATCAGACATGCCCAGGGCAGAGGTAGCATGGGTTAAAGACCAAGTAAAACTCCCCTTTTACACTGAGGACCTGGGATGCAGAGTGTTGCACAGAGCACTATTGTGTGAAAGATTTCCCTCTTCTCCCCCTTACTGAAGGGACAGAAGTACAGACAGAGTCCAAGGAGGAGAGGCTGGTTTCCGTGATTTTCTAGGCTGTGCTCACAACTCTCTGTAGTTGCTTGCATTCATGGGCAGAGCAGTTGCCATACCAGACCTAGATACATCCAGATAGGCTGCTATCTATGGTGCACCAACAAAACTTGGTCAACGGGATATTATTTAGACTCCTGACGAAGTTGAGGAGTTGGTGATCTTCCTTGGCCATGATATCTACATGTTCAGACTAGAACAAGCTACTGGTGATTGCTTCCAAGTTAGAGAGTCCCTTTCTGAATGAGCCGGGGTGACTGATGGAAAATCAAAAATGAACGCAGAATACTTAAAAGAAAAAATGAAACTAATCTGAGGGAATTGTTCTGTGGTTTGGAACGAGTCCTGGTGTCCAGGCCGAGACTGGATGTTTGGATTTGTCCCATTACATCAGAAGATCCCATGCCTGTGTTCGAGGGCAGTGGGCTGGACGTTGTTTCCAGCTAACATGATTTTTCATTTGCCTGCACTGTCTTCACTCCCACCCCATCGCCACACTCAGTTAAATGTGCTGCCATAGGATTGAATTACAGCCCAGCTATGCAAATTCACATCAAGACCATCATTGGGAGATTGTTCCTCAAGACCACAAATATGCTCAACACGGCAGTTCTTAACTCATTAATTACCAGGGCAAACTATAAATAACTCCCTGGATACTGACTCCAGAGATGTCAAGATCTGCATTTGAGAGAAACAGGCTTTATATATAATCGATGTCTTCCCATTCATTCAAAAGTACACAATCCCCATAGACACAACCCCATCCCATTCCCATTGTCCACAATCCCCATAGACCCAAACCCTTCCCATTCACTCCCACTGTACACAATCCCCATAGACCCAAACCCTTCCCATTCACTCCCACTGTACACAATCCCCATAGACCCAAACCCTTCCCATTCACTCCCACTGTGCACAATCCCCATGGACCCAAACCCTTCCCATTCACTCCCACTGTACGCAATCCCCATCGGGCCTGTACTGTGCTGTAGTGTTTTCTGCTTTGTCATTGTCACCGTCACTATTATGTGCCATCCCGTACATCATGGCCAATCAATGGCCTTTCCATTACCATGATTGTTATTGGCAAATTTTTCTACAGAAGTGGTTTGCCATTGCTGCCTTCTGGGCAGTGTCTTTACAAGATAGGTGACCCCAACCATTATCAATATTCTTCAGAGATTGTCTGCCTGGCGTTAGTGGTCGCATAACCAGGACTTGTGATGTGCACCAGCTGCTCGTATGACCATCCACCACATGCTGCCATGGCTTCACATGACTCTGATCGTGGGGCTAGGCATGTGCTACACCTTGTCTAAAGGTGACCTGCAGGCCAATAGAGGGAAGGAGCATTTGATATCTCCTTTAGTAGAGACGTATCTTCACCCCGCCACCCCGGTTGTCCTATCCCATGCAGCCTAACAGCATACTCTCAGTGGTCATTTTGTTAGCATATATTCGTGGTCTTCTGCTACTGTAGATTCAACATGTTGTGCATGCAGAGACACTCTTCTGCACACCACTGTTATAACGTGGTTATTTGAGCTGTTATTTCCTTCCTATCAGCTTGAACCAGTCTGGCCATTCTCCTCTGACCTCTCTCATTAACAAGACGTTTTCTCCCACAGACCTGCCTCTCACTGTGTTTTTTTTTTGCCTCTCACTCCATTCTCTGTACACTCTAGAGACTGTTGTGTGTGAAAATTCCAGAAGATCAGCAGTTTCTGAGATACTCAAACCACGCCATCAGGCACCAGCAATCATTCCATGATTAAAGTCACATTTCTTCCCCCATTCTCATGTTTGGTCTGAACAACAACTGAATCTCTTGACCGTGTAGCATGGTTTTATGCTATGAGTTGCTGCCACATGATTGGCTGATTAGATAGTTGCATTAATGAGCAGGTGTACAGGTCTACCTAATAAAGTGGCCACTGAAGATATATCTATATTCTTTGAGTTTAGAAGAATTGGGGGGTGGGGGCTTACCGAAACATCTCAGATCCTGAGAGGCTGTGACAGGGTCCATGTGGAGATTTTCTCACCAGTGGAAGGGTCTGGACCGGGGACAGAGCTACAGGGATGAGGGAGCAGATGTTTAACACAGAGGTGTTTGGGAACCCCTTGTAGAAAGTTGTGAAACAGTGGAATTCTGTGGAGGCTTTTGGAGGATAGATGACTGGGAATGGGATTTAAAGAAGAAGGCAAAACAATGGATGCTGTCTTCATGGACTTTATCAAGGAATTTGACAAAGTCCCACATGGGTGATTGGTCATGAAGGTGGATAGGCATTCAAGGTTAGATTAGACATTGGCTTTGAGGGAGAAGCCTGAGGTAGTTCCCTTTCTGACTGGAGGTCTAAGACTAGGGGAGTGCCACAGGGATCTAGGCTGGGTCCTTTGTCGTTTGTCCTCTACATCAATGATCTGGATGATAATGTGGTTAACTGGATCAGCAAATTTGTAAGTGACATCAAGATTGGGGGTGTACTGGACAGCGAGAAAGACTACTGAAGCATGCAGAGGGACCTGGAGCAGCTGGAAAAGTGGTTGGCAAAATGGTGGATGGAATTTAATGCAGACAAGTGCAGAGTATTGCACTTCAGTAGGACCAACCAGGATAGGTGTTATGCAGTGAACAGTGGGGCACTGAGGTGTGTGGTGGGACAAAGGGATCTGTAATTCATTGAAAGTAGTGGCACAGGTAGAGAGGGTCATAAAGAAAGCTTTTGGTACATTGGCCTCCATAAATTAATGTATTGAGTACTGGAGTTGGGATGTTATGCTGAAGTTGTATAAGACATTGGTAAGGCCTAATTTGGAGTATTGTGTGCAGTTTGGTCACCTACCTACAGGAAGGATCTATGAAAGAGTGCAACGAAAATTTACAAGGGTGCTGGGACTGGAGGACCTGAGTGATAAGGAAAGATTGAATTGGTTAGGACTTTATTGTTTGGAATGTGGAAGATTGGGAGGGCATTTGGTAGGCATATTCAAAATAATGAGGGGTGCAGATAGGGTAAGTGTAAACGGGCCTTTTCTACTGAGGTTGGGTGAGTCTACAACCAGAGGTCATGGTTTAAGGGTGAAAGATGTAAAGTTTAAGGGAAACATGAGGGGAAACTCCTTCACTCAGAGGGTGGTGAGAATGTGGAACGTGCTGCCAACGCAAGTGGTGCATGTGAGTTTGATTTCAAAATGTAAGAGAAGTTTGGACAGGTACATTGAAAGTAGGCATACGAAAGGCTATGGTCCGGATTCAGGTCGATGGGACTAAGCAGTTTAAATGGGTTGGCATGCACTAGATGGGCCCAAGGGCCTGTTTCTATGCTGTACTTTTCTATGACTCTCCTGTCCTCCAGTATTATCTGGGGAAAAGGCGTTTGCTGCCTACTCTATCTATGTAAAGAAAGAATTGTCTTTCCTTTATACAGTATTATTTGAAAAGCAATGTTTATTTTTGCAATTAATAAAAGTACTGCTTGGGAAAAGAAGTTTCACATAATTCTTTATTATAGCTGTGACATCCAGTGTTAAAAGCAAAAGCTGTTAAAAATAACACCCATGTTGACATATTGTTTAATGTTAACTCTAGTTCAACAGGAAACCATCCAGTTCTTCAGAAGAATGGTGAAGTGAACAGCACTTGTAGGAGGAAATCTATTGATTCCCAACAACTTCCCTGAAGTTCCGTGAGAAGGAAACAATTCGACTCGAGATAGACTGTAGTTAATGGGAAAGTGGGAACCTTCTTATTAGTCAAAACATGTACTGAAACAGGCTGGACAGATTGCAGAGCTTCAAACAATGAGGGGCGACCTGTATTGAAGGGGAGTTTCACTGGGAAAGGCTAGACCATTGGAAAGCATCGAACAATGAGGGGTTCATGAGAATGATTCCAGGAATGAAAGGGTTAATGTATGAGGAGCATTTGAGGGCTCTTGGCCTGTACTCACAGGAGCTTAGACAAATGAGGGAGGGAGGGGATCTCATTGAAAGCTAGCAGAGCGCACACGGAGAGAATCTCTCCTCAGGTGTGAGAGTCTAAGACCAGAGGAGACAGTTTCAAATTAGAGGGGTGTCCATTTAGAACAGAGATGATGAGGAATTTCTTCAGCCAGAGGGTGGTGAAAATTTGGAATTTATTTCCACAGATGACTGTGGAGGCTAAGTCATTGGGTATATTTAAAGCGGAGACTGGTTCTTGATTAGTAAGGATGTCAGAGAAAGGGAGAAGATTGGAGATTGGGTTGGGAGGGATAAAAAATCAGCAATGATGGAATGACGGAGCAGATACGATGGGCCAAATGGCCTAATTCTGCTCCTGTGTTTTCTGGACTTATTCAAACATGCAAGATCCCAAGGGGCAACAGGGGAGACGTTGGGATGTTTCCACTATTGGGAAAGTCTCAAACAAGTGGGCAGAGTTCCAAATAAAGGGGCTCGTCATATGTAGCTGAGGTGTGTGGTAATGCCTTCTGACTGAGGGTGCTGAACTTCTGGAATTCTCTGTCCCCTCAGGGTGGTGGAGGCTGTCGTATTGGATATATTAAAGATGCAAATCGATGAATATTTGAAAGATCGAGGAATTGAGGGTGATGGGGAACTGGCACCAAAGAGGAGCTGAGGCCAGGTTCAGGAACAGCAACTTCCCTTCAGCCAGTCGGTTCCTGAACCAACCAGCACAACCCTAATCACCCCCTCAGTACACCATACTGTGACCACTTTGATCTCTTTGGACTACAATGAGCTATCGTTTCTTTCCTTTGTTCAAAGTTCAAAGTAAGTTTTATTATCAAAGTATACCTATGTCAAAACATACAACC
>NC_086101.1:118057995-118060495 GCF_963921235.1 Mobula hypostoma
CTCTAAGGATCTATCCTGAACTCAACATATCGATGCAGCTACAAAGAATCCTTGACAGGGATATATTTCATTAAGAGTTTGAGGAGACTCAGTATGTCATCAAAGACACTTGCAGTACCGAGGAGAGCATTCTAACTGGCTGCATCACTGTCTGGTATGGGGGTGGGAGGGTGGTGTGTGAAGCCATTGCACAGGATCAAAGTAAGGTACAGACAGTTGTAAACTCAGTCAGCTCCATCATGGCCACTGGCCTCCGTAGTATCCAGGACATCTTCAAGGAGCGATGCCTCAAAAAGGAGGCATCCATCATTGAGGACTCCCATCACCCAGGACATGCCTCTTCTCATTCCTACCATCAGGTAGGAGGTACAGGGGACTGAAGGCACGGACTCAGTCATTCGGTGGAGGCTCTCAGGCAGAAGGTACAAGAGCTACAGGACTGGCACCACCAGGTTCAAGAACAGTTACTACCCCTCAACCATCAGGCTCTTGAACAAAAGGGGATAACTACACTCGACTTCACTTGTCCTATCATTGAAATGCTCCCACAACTTCCAAGGACTCTTCAACTCATGTTCTCAATATTCATTCCACATTTATTTATTAGTATTCTTTCTTTCTTTTTGTATTTGCACATTTCATTGTCTTCTGCAGTTTAGTTGAAAGCCCAAGTTGGTACAGTCTTTCATTGATTGCATTGATTATTATTCTATTATGGATTTATTGAGTATGCCCACAAAAAATGAATTTCAGGGTTGGATATGGTGGCATACATTGATAATAAATTTACTTTGAACTTTCAACAGGTAAACATGTATATCAATGAACACTCAGTGGCCACTTTATTAGGTACACCTGTACACCTGCTCGTTAATGCAAATATCTAATCAGCCAATCATGTGGCAGCACCTCAATGCATAAAAGCATGGAGACATGGTCAAGAGGTTCAGCTGGTGTTCAGACCAAACATCAGAATGGGGAAGAGATGTGATCTAAGTGACTTTGACGGTGGAATAATTCTTGGTGCCAGATCGTGTGGTTTGACTATCTCAGAAACTGCTTATCTCCTGTGATTTTCATACACAACAGTCTCTAGAGTTTACAGAGAATGGCGCAAAAACAGAAAAAAATCCATTAAGTGGCAATTCAGTGGGTGAAAATGCCTCAGTAATGAAAGAGGTCAGAGGAGAATGGCGAGACCAGTTCAAACTGACAGGAAGACGACATTGTGGAGGGAGCTTTACTCAGTGTCTGACCCCGGCACTGTGTGATGGGACAGTGTAGAGGGAGCTTCACTCTGTGTCTGACCCTGGGAGTGTGTGATGGGACAGTGTAGAGGGAGTTTCACTCTGTGTCTGACCCTGGGAGTGTGTGATGGGACAGTGTAGAGGGAGCTTCACTCTGTGTCTGACCCTGGGAGTGTGTGATGGGACAGTGTGGAGGGATTTGTTTTCCTCTGGTGGTGAGCAAGGTGGGGCTGTAGGAGGTGGGGAATGGGTAAGTAGTGATGTACCCAGTTGCCGGTGTGACCTGCCGTAGGTTGTCTGGGGTCTGAGATCCGTCATTCCCACTTCCTCTGTTGCCTCAAACCTCTTGTTGCTTCCCCCACTTTGAGGCAGTTAGTCCTGGAGTGTGTCTGATAAAACAGCACAGCACTGATGACTGGTTGCCATAGAAACAGCCTCCTACTTGTGTGATGTTTTATGTGCTGGACGCTCCACTGATTCTCCTGTCTCCTTCCTTCACCTGCTGCCTTTCCCATTTTGCACCAACTTTGCACCCTCCCTCTCTTATTGCCTGCTATTTCTTTTCTTTTCACCCCCATGAGCCTGCCTTCGCTGTCTCCTTCTGCCACCTCCTGCCCTCCCTTCCTTCCACCCTCTTTCCCAGCTCCCTTTCTCATGCCCCTCTGCTCGCGTCATCCTCCTCGCCTCCCTCACGCAGCCACGTTATCGCCTCCTCCCTTCTTCCCCTCCGTCCCCTACCTGTCACTTCCCTCTTCGTTTCTCATCCTCTCTCTTTCCCCTCGCCACATTCCTCCTCCTCACTCTGCTTCACCCTTCCTGACAGGTCCCGATGAAGGGGCCGGCCCGAATTGTAGATTCCTCTCCATTGACGCTGCCTGACCTGCTGAGTTCCCCCAGCATTCTCTGTGTGTTTTCTCTGGATTTCCAGCATCTGCAGGCTTTCCCTGTGCTTATTTTTTATTCATATAGACACTCACTGGGCCCTTCCAGCCCTTTGAGCCACACTGCCAGCAACCCCCGATTTACGCTAACCTAAACACAGGACAATTTACAATGACCAGTTACGTCTTTGGACTGTGGGAGGAAACTGGAGCACCCGGAGGAAACCTACATTCACAGGAAGGACGTACAAACTTATTTACAGAGGTCACCAGGACCGACCTCTGAACGCTGACGCCCAGAGCTGCATTAGTGTCACGCTACCATCACTCCCAAATTATGATACGCCCTTACTTCCCAGGAATGAAAGGGTT